>NC_056737.1:1522901713-1522966713 GCF_019279795.1 Protopterus annectens | reverse complement strand
CTATTTAGACACCATTGTCTGTTCCTTCAGTATTTTCTTTGCAAGTCTCTCTTGGTTGTACAATATAACCTTGTAATTACAACAGTCTTATACAGACATTCCTAAACATATTTTTATGTAGCACATTGTGATAAAAGTGGTTGACACAACAGTACTATTCTGATATCACATTTTGGTGAATGCTTCATTGCAGGCCATACAATACCAGAGTAAACACTCCCAGTCCAGGATTTAAAACTTTATTGCCAGGCAGCTACAGTTTTCCTATCTGAAAGACCTTTGGGGGGAATGTTTAACACTACCTGACTGTTTCTATACATATTCCCAGATTCCTAGTTAATATTATGCACATACATCTCCATCTCTTAATGCACACACTCTAGACAAAGCTTGACAACATGGGGGTACAAATAGGGACATATTTTGAATATTGCTCTTATAAACTAGAGAGTTTCTAGAGTAACAGGATTTGTTTTAATATACATTTTCTGAAGGATTTGAGGTCTGAAAATCAAATGTATGTCATTATTTAGTGACTACAATTCTGGGATCATCCCAGTGATTTACCAGGGAGACAGAGGAGCAGGCCTAATATATGAGACAATCATCTGGACATTGTGCAAAAAATCTGTACAGCTGAGAGGTATGATTATGCAAACAGCTTCCTACTTACCACTCCCAGGATTCGAACCATGGCTGTGTGTGCTAAAAGTACAACAATTTGAGTTTCATCAGAGTGAGCTATTTAGAAACAGCTGTCTGTATCTTCAGTGTTTTTTGTCTAAGTCTATCATTTGTGCATTCATACCTTGGACTTACAACAGTCTTATACAGACATTCCTAGACATATTTTTTATGTAGCACAGTGTGGGTAATGGTGGTTAATACAACATTACTGTTCAGAGACTGCAACACTGAATGCCATGCAAAACCAAAGTAAACACAACCAGTCCAGGATTTAGAACTTTGCCAGGCAGTTTTAGTTTTATTGAAATATGACCTATATGGGACTATTACTGTCATATTGTCTGGTTTATCTAGTACAACCCATATACAGTTTTTATTCTGTCAGGTGACTTTCTAATACTTTATTTGGTATGACTACTACAAGCAGGATTGTTACTCACCAGCCTCGCAATGCAGCCTTTGCAACCTACTAGCATGGGCTTCTTGATTCACAGCCTGTTCAGCTGCAGCTGTAAAGGGAATAAAGAAATATTTAGGCATACATATATCCATCACATACACAGCCTGGAATTTAGTAAACAGTTCTTGATATGAATAATTACAAAGTGCTGGGACATCACTGCTCTGCTTTGCTTCTTGGACCCACTGGTTCAAGACCTCCCTCTTTCTCTGCTTCAAGTCGGCATAGTGGTGCCGGACCTGCTCACCAGTCCGAGGGATACCAAGTGGCACTGGTGAGATTGCAGGCGAGACGGTCCCAGGCTTCCACTTTATATTGGGAGCCATGGTACTGGCTCTGCAGCAGTCTCTCATCATGGTTCTTTACCAGGAGTCCTACCATGACCTTGGACTCCTATGCCCCAGTGCTGCGCCTGAAAGTGCATGCCCTCGCCAACTCCTGCCATACTGCCTACAGTGGGAAGGTGCAAACAGTTATGAGCTGTATTCCCACCTGTGGGCTTTAAATATGGCCAATTTCCTGCCCTTTGCTGTGATTGGATGGTTTTGAATATGCTAAGCTACGGGCAAACCTACATAGCTAAGGTTGGTAGTGCTTACAGGGGCAGGTTCAGCATTGCTTACCAATGGGCAAATCCACTTAACTGGGCTACTCATTGCTTAGCAGACATATTTGCACAATGCTTACACCTGGTAAGCAGAGCTGTGCAATGCTTAGCATTACTTATTTTTTAATCTATAGACCATCTGCTGTATGGGATTGATTCATCTTTCGCTACATATTGTAAATCTGTTTACTGTCCCTGACATCCCCCAATGTGCTTTCATTACATTTATTCCTGTGTGATTATACTGTATGGGGCACTTGTGTTTATAGTGGGTGGGTGTTTCAAAACTTTATTACACTGACACCTCACATCTGAATCTACTACAGTACTCTGGTTAACAAGTATATAAAAAAAAAAGTTTAGGCACTGCTTTCACATGTAAAATACAAATTGGTCATAGTGAGGATTGAACCCAGGAACTGCTGACTGTAAAGTGTATACTGTAACCACTACACTATTGCAGCACTGCTTAAGTTGGATATCTCTTGCTACTTGCTAGGGGTTGGGAGGGTGGCCTAATGGTTAAAGTGTTTGCCTTATAAACACAAGGTGCAGGGTTTGAGTCTCACAAGGGATAATTGACTAGCCTTAAAATGTCTCGCAAGGGCAATTAGTTTAGTACTAATCTAGGAACCTATTTACCTTCTGGTGCTGTTTAAGCTGGACTAAGCATAGCTAAGCGATAGGCACACTCTCGCAGCTAAGCTTAAACTTTATCGCATTTATAAAAAAAAATTAATTTGTTGTGTTTTTTTATTTGTACCATTCTGAATATCCCTGCTAATACTAAACCTGTTATTCTATCAGCTTTCTGCTTTGTGGGACAACTGTCCCTTATGGCTTTGTCCAGATTTCTTACTCTGACGGTTTGGGGGTGTTACGAGTGTTCTCACTCTTTTGCATGCCTGTCAAGTGTACATGTTTCGCAGACTGTCCAGATTTTTGACTCATATTTTTGGTGTGTTACTCCTAATATGTGTTGCTTTCTGGCAAACAGCTGAGGGTTGATGTCATTAATTAATGACAAACACTTGAGTTTGACTCCATATCCTTTAGAAAATTCAAGCTAATGCAAAACCTATTATTCTAGCAACTTTCTAAGTTTGTAACAGCAAATATTTAAAATATGTCTCTATTTGTCTCTCCATTTTAGGCTTTGTCCAGATATTTCGCTCTAAGAAGTTGACAGGTATGCTCGTTTATAATTGCTGAATGGCAATTATAAACGAGCATACATGTCAATTTCTTAGAGCAAAATATCTGGACAGGTATGCTTGTTTATAATTGCCGAATGGGAATTCTGGAGTGTAGGGGGTGTATGTATTGTGAGAGCTCTGCTCTCAAACATACCCCCTACACTCATACACAGCACTGTGTCTGTTTTACAGCACAACAGCGCACCTTCATAAATATGCATGGCGCCATGCCTTGCTGTACAGGAACGGTCCCTGCCATGCAGGAATAAGTTATTCCTGCACGGCTGCTTGCTGAATCCTGGGGCATGTCTTTGTCTCACTGTGTATCACTAAGTAAAATACAAGTAGAATGCATAAAGTACATTGGTCTTACATAATGCCATCAATTGTTATTCCCCAAAGACAACATATGAAAATATCAGATATTTCAAATACTTCAAATAGCAGATATCGAATATTATACCCTGTTTCTTGCACATGCCTTGATGCACTTTCTAAATGCCAAATATTGCAAAATAATATCAGCGCAATAATTTTGTCATTCACACATATATCAAATATCAGTGTAATAGTAGCAATAAGAAGGATTGCACCAAGAGAGTGAGCGAGAGCGAAAGAACCATTGATCTATCATACAGCGAGTGGGAAAATAATGAAGAGATGTACAGTCTGGCATTTGTACAAACCAGGCTTAGATGGGAAGCTCTAAGATGAAGTCTAAAATGCTGGGACAGAAACCTTAGACTAATTTGCTGCATTTGAAATTAATTGAAAATTATTGTGGGATTAAACTCCCTTATAAATATGAAGAGTACAAAAGATGCATTTCTTTAACAGAAAATCTTGTTAGTGATTGGAAAGTGTGAAGAAATCAGCCAGTAACTGAATTAAAGGGAATGGTAAACATTACTGTACAAAAAAAATCTGTATAGAAAAAGCAGTAGAACATTGAAGAGAACTGTTATACTGTCTTTCTGATAAAGTTAAATTGCGCACTTTAGTGTGTGTTGTGGAATAATATGGCACTGGATTTCTAATAAAATGCCAGATTATTCTTAATGGTGTGCCTTGAGAAATGGTGACCATAGTGCGTTTTTAACTGGATTCAAACAATATATGATTTAAATTCTAAGCAGTGTGTGAAGCGCTATTGAAGTTAATTCATTAGTATAGTATTTCTGAAGTAGTTTGTGGGTGCTATCTGTGCGAAAATTAATATAACACTGAATTTTACTAAAGTTCCTGTCTGGGGCAAAGTGCATACAAGAATGGATTTGACTTTTATATTTAATTATTTATCCCTTTGTGGACTGGTTTAGTTTCCCTACATTAGTAGCATCTTTATAGGGGAGATCAGAGATGGCATTTATACTCTTAGGAGAAATTTGACAAGGCCACTTGGGAATTTCATCTAATCTTTGGAGTAGAGGAAGTGAAGCACTCTCGCTGCTTGGTGGTGCTGGACGGCTGCTACTCCAATTCTGGGAATTCCAAGATGGAGGACAGCACAGCAAAGATGGAGAGTAAAGCAGGAGAAAACTTAATGAAGGAAGGAGAAGGAGATGAAATAACTTAGAGTTGGAAACTGGAGGACTGAAGACATTAGTACTGTTAGATTTGATATAGTAGGCAGAAGCAAAGTAAGAAAAGAAAGAAGAGGAAGCTTCAAAGTAGGGGAAGCCACCTCTAGTAATAGACCAGTAATGAGCAGTGTACCCCAAGGATTGGTCTTGGGGGCCTCTACTGTTTGGGATATACTTTTCTGAGGTGCAAGCCAAAACCAGTGGTCTGTGGCTGACCAAGTTTGCAGATGCCTGTAGGCTGGGCAGTGTCTTAAATACCCCTAGTGATGTGACCATCCTCCAACAGGGCCTTACCCAAACTAATGACTGGTGCCAGAAGCATGGCCTCAAACGGAATGCCAAGAAGTGCATCATTATCCCCTTTGGGGAAAATGTCATCCCTACTAATTGCATGCTTTATACATGGTTATTAAAGAGATAATCAGTCTTGAGGGACTTGGGCACCCAGGTTGATTGAAACCTGACTTTTGACCACCACATTGCCTCCATTGTATGGAAGGCTTTCTACATGGCCCACCTCATAAATAAGGGTATTTCATCTAGGAACAAGGAAGTCATAACATCCCTGTACTCCTCCCTTATCAGACCCATGATAGAGTACAATGCCTCTTTCAGCATTTACCTTGTCAAGCACCTGCAGCAGTTGGAGAGACCACAGAGGTTCCTGACCAGGAAAATCCAGGGTCTTAAACATCTATTCTATACAGATAGGCTAAAAGCCCTGTCCCTCTACTTAGTCTCATGCAGACTGCTCAGAAGTGACCTGTGTCTGGCATACAAGGCCATTTCAGATCCTGCCTTGATGGAGTTGCTGCATATCCATTAGACAAACTCCACTCGAGCAACCTGCACGCAAGGCCTTAACCTGGTCTGTGACATTACTAAAACTTTTTGGCAGGATAGATTTGTGTCCCAAAGACTCCCCCCATCTGTGGAATAGACTCCCTCTTCATGTCAAGCAGAGTACCTCTCTAGCCCTTTTTAAGAGGAACCTGGACAACTGGCTGGGAAACAGAAAATATACCCCGGGATTCCACCTCTTTTCCTGCTGGACAGGGGAAACAGGTGCTGACTTTGAGGAAACATGGGTGAAATTGTTGGCTAGGCTTGTAAGGGCCTCTGGGCCAATAGCTTAGTATCATCCTATGAACCTATAAGCATGTTGGAGTGACATGGTGGACAGACTATTACATGGGGCAGAAACTGAGAAGTTTGGAAAAAGAAGCAGCAGCTGGTGAAGGGAAAACACTGGTTATATTTCAGCCAGTGGACTAGCCAGTTTTAAAGGTTTACCTCTGCAACAGGTCCCTTATTTTGTTACAAGAAAGAAGACATTATGGAGATGTCATGGGCAAGGAAGAATGCAAGAAGGAACTGATGGGGGGGGGGGCAAAGATTTGCAGTTGGCATTCGGAATAAGTATGACAGGATTCTATTATTTTGCCATTAGTGTTTCACATTAAAGACATAAGTGTGATAATTAATATGCAAGCTAAAAATGTTTTGAAGTGGCTTTTGAAAGCTTTAACTTCCTAGAAAATGTATAACCGAGACTAAAAATGAAGTGCAGTAGCACCATGGAAAGCCTCCTCATTTTAGTGCTTGAGACTACAGAAAAAAAAGAGAATAAATGTGTAATTTAGTACTTCAGATGTGGATGAGCAAGAGTTAAAACTGTTTCTTTTACTGTATAGTCAAGTAAATGAAGTTTAGAAAATATGTTGTGTAAAATGTTTATGGATTGGTGGTTGAGAAGCTGAGTAACAATGGATGTTAAGGATGGGAAAATTCAATAAATGTCAAATACAGTAACTGTGGATGTTAAGATAGGATTTATGTACTGGGGACAACCTAAAGCAAGTTAGTTCTGACAGGCTGGAGCAAGTAGGGGTTTAGGAGTTCAGTGACCAGCGATGAAAAAGTAAACATTCTATGAAAATAATGACCCTTGCTAGGAGAACAGGAATAGATGTTGCTGAAAAGTAGGACTCTTTTTGCATATGTGTGTGTCTGTACTTCTGCATGTGTTTAAAAAAACTAGCACTTATAGAAAAGGCAAATAAGCTTTCCACAAGAAATGTTTGTGCTTCAAATGGCTAAATAAGAAGTATAGAATGTAAAATAAACTCCTGATGCTGTCTAACTCTGTAAGATGAAGTTAGAGCATTAACAGAGTGTATAAATACTTAGTAAAGGATGCCATCTTCAAGCCAAGATAATTAATAGCAATGCTGGAAAAGACTGCTTCTGAAAATTAATGCAAAATATTATAATGCTTTGCAAGGTCATTGGGTGTCCCTGATCACCAAAACATTTGCCAAAATAAAGCAGACAGAACAAGGACAATATCGCAATAAAGACACTGAGCTTCCTGTACAAGTGGACACAACAAAAAGTTGCATATAAACATCAGTGTTAAATCGGGTAACATCATGAACAAAAACAAAAAAACATAAGTGACTAAATTTGGGAACTTGAAAGACAGGAAAAAAGTCAGGCTTCAAAACTTGTGTGTATTGTGTGTTTAGATAGAAAAGGAAAACTGTGGCTGTAGGTACTAAATATTAATAGTAGCCTGCTTGACCAAAAATTGAACTATCAGAATGAGTTGCTAAAGGTACAATTCTAAGATACTCGAAGCAAAGTAGAGAAGGATATATATATTTATTTTTATTATAACAATGAAGTGGCCAAGCCTATTCAGCAACAGAAGTCTGAAAGTATAAATGAAAAAAATAAGTGATGCTGAACAGTAAGAATCACAAAAAGGTTATAAATAGTCAGACATATGTGAAGCAGCAGTGACTAAAGTGCACATAATCAATATATCCAAGTATTTGAATGAAACTGCCAAAAGAATGAGGATCTTATTAAAATGTTACTGGATGAAAAGATGAAGGTGCAATGTAGACTGCATCAATTGTGTGAGACTATCCTCAAGGGAACTATTAAGTGTAAAGATCTGGAGGCTGAAAATAAAATTCAAAGTAAATCCTTGGAGGAAGCAAGCAGTAAATTAAAACTGTATCTGTCGACCTTTGCTTTACATATTAAAATGATACAAGAGGGTCATATTTCATATGACATAAAATGATAAAAGTGTTCTCTCTCCCCCAGATTACTAATCTTCCTTGCAGGATTAGCTTAGTCCTGCACAGACGTGACCATTTAGGAGCAGGATGGCAGTGCGCCATGCATAATAATGAGGCGCGCTACCTGAGCTCCTAATCTTTACACGGAGTGTGTGAGAGTGCAGGGGGCGTGCCTGAGAGCAGAGCCCACTGAATATACATGCCCGCGCAATGCAGAACAGCAGAAAGGGGTAAGAAATGAGCGAGACCACTCATAGGTGTCCGCATATCCCCACCAACAGTACCCCATGTATACAACAGCAACAGTACATATAAATAAAATGAAGAAACCCTTTTATTTATTTATTTTTTAATCCGTATTAAAGCTAACCGTAAGTGCGCGGGTGTGCCCATCGCTTAGCTATGGTTAATGTAGATTAAATGAATGAAGAGGGTGACCAGGAAGATATATGCAAATGATGCAGCATAGCAATAGTGTAGTGGGCAGAGCATTAGCCTTACAAGTAGGCATTCCCACTTCGAGTCCCACTGCAGCAGATTTCATTTTCCATGGTAAAGCACGTTATGAGTAATATTTATGTTGCATAACCCACTAAATAACATTTTTATGAACTGGAGTACTGCAGTAAATGCACGCGAGGTGTCAGTGTCATAATGAATAAGGCACTAGTAAGCAGGTTTAAACACAAATAAGCAGTAGTAAGCATATTTAAGCATTAGTTAGCAGGCATAAGCCCATTTGCATGGTGGTAAGCAATGCCTACACTGACTAAGCAATTCTAAAGCTAACTCACTGTAAGAAGATGTAACAGCAGGTTAGCAGTGCTTACCCTTGTGCAAACCCACTTAACAGCTGCACAAAAGTGCCTTAATCATTCTGTATCCAATGGCCCTTGTTCTGGCCATCAACAAAATAAACAACCATGCAGGTCTCGAACCCATGACCCCATACATCATAATCACAGTAGTTAACCACCAAGCCATCACAAAAGTACAGAAGAATGAGATATCCGCAAACAAGTCTTCACCATGGTAAAACCAAACTGAACATGTGAAAGGAATTAGTATACAGTTATATTTTCCATAACCCCACTACACAACATAAATATGTGAACTGGAGTACAGCAGTAAGCCCAGAAGTGAGGATTAATTGTAATAGAGTGTTGAAGTCCCCAATAAAACACAAGGACCCCATAGAGTGCACGTACACATTAATTGTGGATACCTGGCAGATGTATAAGATGCAATGAATAAGAAACCAATGCCCAGAAGGAAATATAATGCAAAGTCTAATGTAAGCAATGCTAAACATTGCGCAGGCCAGCTTAGGAGGTGTAAGCAATCTGTAGACTAGCTAACTCAATGTGCCCAGTAGTATACCCCTTTAAACAATGCCAACCCTAGGTAAGCAGGTTTGCCCATAGCTTAGCCTTTTCAAAACTGGACAATCATGAAAAAGTGTGGGAAATCGGCCCTACTTAAACCCAAGAGGCAGGAATACATCTCTTAACTGGTTGTAGCTTCCCCTTGCAGGCACTATGGCAGTAAGGGGAGAAGATGTGTGCTGAGGCGCAGTGCTGGTGCATAAAGGAGTCCAAGGTCATGGCAGGACTCCTAGTTAAAGACCATGCTCAGAGACTGCTGCAAGGCCAGTACCAGAGCTCCCAATATAAGGTAGAGGCCTGGGACTGTCTTGCCCGTGACCTCACCAGTGCCACTGGCATGCCCCAAACTGGTGAGCAGGTCAGGCACCACTGTGTTGACCTGAAGTGGCATAAGGGAGACCTCCTTGGAGGAGTGGCTCCAAGAGGTTAGAGCATCAGGGGATTTTGCAGATGTGTGTAGGTATCACCCCAGTATGTGCATAATTGGCAGCTTGGGTATATCCTGGATAGGTATGGCTAAATATTCCTATTTATCACCCACTGCTGCAATGAAGCAGGCCACGAACCAGGAGGCCCACATCAGTTGCCTGGCAAGGTTGCGATGTGAGGCAGGCCAGTAATACTCATGTCATAAGAAATAAAAGTAGTAGTAAATTAATTGCTAGTATAAAACCTGTATTGTTCAAGGCAAGTACTGCATACACTACAGAATATGGCAGTAAGAGTCTCATATTGTTTCTAAGTCAATAAAAGTGTAATAGCCTGACAAAACGGGTCTAACTGCTGGACTGCATGTGTATATCCTGGTATCATACAGTAATGTAGATATGCAATCATGTAATAGTACTGTAGTATTAAGCACTGTTACCCACACTGTGCACCATAAACTTGAATGTGTAGGAATGCCTTGTGTATGACAGGTGTAATCCACAGAGGCCATTTATTTCAACTGAGAGACACACACAGTAAACAGGTAAAATGCAGACAACAAAAACCGAATAGCACATACAACTAGGCTGTGAACTGTTTGTTTTTTTAGCACACACAGCCACCGTTCGAATCCGGCCAGTGGTAGTAGTCAACATACAGGATCATTCCCCACAACTGTACAGATATGTCCAGAATGTCTATGAGTGGCCCATATATGTTGCCTATCAACCTGCCCCCCTGGGAAATCAGTGGGATGATCCCAGACGTATAGGCAGCAAACAGGAAATACAACTGATTGACACACCGCTATGAGAACAAAGCTGGCACACTAGCAACTCCCCAATACCTTATGTGACTAAGAAGCCACATATTTCCCATTTACACCCCAACTTGTCAAGCTGTGGTCAGAGTGTGTACAGTAACAGAATGAGATGTATGTGCATAATATTAATGTGGAATCTGATACTGTGTGTGGGAACATTTAGGTAGTGCTAATAAACATTCCTCCCACAGGTCTGTCAGATACCAACACTGTGTCCAGAAATACAAGAATGATATGCAGTTGCTCTGAATAATGAGGTATTACACATCACTGTTGCCCACAGTGTCCTACAACATAAAACTGCCTAGGAAATCTGTATTAAAGTGTTGTAATACAATGTAAGAATGCAAAAGCACAGGGGATTAATAAGACAGAAAGCAGATAGGAGATATACATCAATATCTATATAGCAAACACAACAGTAATGGATAGTGTTTGTTTAAGTTGCAGCAGACACAGCCATGGTCTGAATCCTGGGAGTGGAATTAGGCTGCATACAGATTCATACCCCACAACTGTACAGATGAGGCCAGAATGTCCAGTATATGTCCCATATCTGCTGCCTGTCCCCCTGGTAAGTCTGTGGGATGATCCCAGATGTTTAGCCAGCAAACAGGGAATACAAGTGATTGGCAAACATCTATGAGAACACACCTGTCACTGTAGCAACCCCTGAAACTGTTAGGTGAGTAATATTTCAAGTATGTCCTATCTACACTCCCATGTTGTCAAGCTGTGACCAGAGTGTGTACAGTAACAAAGTGAGATGTATGTGTATGATACTAATGTGTAATCTGGAATAAACATTGCTCCCACAGGTACGTTGAATAGAAACATTGTGCTGTAAAATACAGACCATTATAACCTGTACTGTTCACTCTGGTATTGTAGGGAGTTGAGTGTTGCAGTTTCTCTGAATACTAAAGTATCACTGGTCACTGTCACCCACACTGCTACATAATATAACTGTAGAAAAGCTTGTATGTGTGTGTGTGTCAGGTCACTAAAGGTGGAAGAGGGCAATATTCTAGATATGTCCAGGCACACCAACATGTGGTCAACACATCGCCAGACTCTGTGCAGGAAGAGTTGGATAGCATAGTGCAAAACATCAATGCGAAATCCGGGAGTATGTGTACAAACAGTTAGTGTTAACAAACATTCCCTCCACAGGTATACCAGGTAAGTGGTGTATACTGCAGGTAATACCGGTTTATGTGTAATGATAACAACAGCCATATCACTGTCCAAACTAAGGCTATAGGGTAGCGTAGTAAGACCTGTAAGGTACAGATAGCAGCAATGACTAGGTAAGTAATGTGGACTACAGGAATATACTAGTTGCTAATTGACATCTTTCTCCCCCCCCCCACCATATCTCCAACAATAATATACATACCTACCCCAACCAGTATGTAATGGCACCTATGTTCTGATAATGTCCAATTTGATAAAATATTAATGGTTCCCATGCATGTGCTATATTGAATTATTCCAGCATTGGTGGCATGGTGCCATCAATGTACCTGCATGCTGTTCTTATTACCAGTGTGGTCCCATATCTGCATGTGTTCTGCTTGCTAAGCAACTGTTACGTATCTGGTGTCTGGGTTAATGGGAATATCTATGCATGCTGTTATACCTAACCCTGGAATGTGTTGACTATTACTAACCCACAAATGATGATGAAATGTAAACACTATAGCACGCTTGGGAAGGCCGGTCCCAGTGGACCCACCTGTCCCACCTCAGCTAGCCGTGGCACTGGGCACCAGCATGTCTGGGGCCCAACCTGGGACCTCCCTGTCAGTTGGTCCTGCACCACCTTCGGGTGGAACCACATCAAGGAATGAGGCTTTCGCCCCTAGGATTGGGCATTGACAGGCACCTGTCATCAGGTTGGGTGTGTAGAGCGATGAACGAGCAGTTTGGTGATCTTCTATGCCAGCTCGAGGGCCACTTGTCCCGATTAGAGAGTCAGCCTGGCTCTGCAACTCAGCCCCCAGCACAGCCACCTTTAGGGCTGTGAAAGTGCAGTAGTGACTGCCCATGGGTGGAGGACCTCAGTCCCACTGTTACCACTAGGGGGCTTGTGCACTGCCGATATCCCAACACCCCTCCCCATCAAGGTGTTTACCCCCACATGTGTCATATACTGCCCCTGCAATACATCTTGTTTGTCTTGTCTGTTAACCTACCCAACCTACCTCCCCAAATATACCTACTACCCCTCCCCAAATATACCTACTACCTCTCCCCAACATCCCACTGTCACCTGGAAAAAAAAAGGGCAATCTGTTTCCACATAAAAATCTTGTCCCATACATAGCTGTCCATTTCGCACACGTGTCCACTGGACACATGTAATCCTGTCTAATTGGCATCACAGCTTATTGTTGTCCTCACCTCTCTCCCAGGGGTTTCAGTGTCCAAACCTACCTCCAAATTTGGTGTATATGCACAGCTGTTGCTGTAGAAGAAATTGGCAGCTATGGACCTTCCCTACACCCTTCATGCACATCCCTAGCAATTTTGCCTACTGTCTTTCCCTCTTTGTGCCCCTTTTTCACCACTTTCCTGTCAACCTTCTTTTATTTTAAAGAAATTAGCGCAGGTGTAAGTGGGAATAAGCACTTTTAAGCAGCAGTAAGTGGGTTTAAGCTTGTTTGCATGGGGGTAAGCAATGCCTACACAGGTTAAGCAATACAGAAGATAACTTGAGTATAAGAAACTGTAGACGGAAGTTAGCAGTGCTTACCTCTGCGCAAACCCATTTACTGCTGCTTCAAAGTGCTTACTCCCACTTACCCCCGCACTAATTTCTTTAAAAGAAAAGAAAAAGGGTTTATAGGAAAGTGGTGAAAAAGGGGCACAAAGAGGGAAAGACAGTAGGAAAAATAGGGATGCACAGGAGGGTGGAGGGAAGGTCCAGAGCTGCCCATTTCTTCTACAGCAACACTTGTGCATATACACTGAATTTGGAGGTAGATTTTTTCACTCAAACCCCTGAGAGAGGGGTGAGGACAACAATAATATGTTGTGATGCCAATTAGACCAGATTACGTGTGTCCAGTGGACACATGTGCGAAATGGACAGCTATGTATGGGGCAATATTTTTTTTGGAACAGATTGCCCTTTTTTTCCAGTGGAGTGTGGGATGTTGGGGAGGGATAGGTATATTTGGGGATGTAGGTTGGGTAGGTTAACAGACAAGACAAACAAGATGCATACAGGTGCAGTATATGTCACATGGGGGGTCAACCCTTGATGGGGAGGAGTGTTGGGAAAATGGAAGCCCATGAGCCCCATAGTGGATACAGTGGGACTGAGGTCCCCACCCATGGGCAATCACCACTGTACCTTTACAGCCCAAAGGTGGCTGTGCTGGTGGCTGAGTCAGAGAGCCAGGCTGACCCTCTAGTCATGACACGTGGCCCTCGAGCTGGCGTAGCAGATCTCCAACCTCCGTGCAGAGCTCGCTACACACCACGACCCGGACATGGCAATGGGTAACAGGTTCCTGTCTGTGCCCACTCAGGGGGGCAAGCCCCATCCCCTGAGGAAGTTTCACCACAAGGTGGTGCAGGACCAATGGACGAGGAGGTCCCGGGTTGGGCCCCAGATGTGCTGGTGCCACGGCCAGCTGAGGTGGGACAGGTGGGTCCGCTGAGACCCGCATTCCCATATGCGCGATGGTGTTTATGGTTTATCAACATATGTGGGTTAGTAATAGTCAACACATTCCAGGATTAGGTATAACAGCATGCATAGATATTCCCATTAACCCAGACACCAGATAAGGAACAGTTGCATAGCAAACAGAACACATGCATATATGGAACCACAGTGGTAATAACAGCAGCATGCAGGTACATTGATGGCACCATGCCACCAGTGTAGAGTATTTCAACATAGCACATGCATAGAAACAGATTTAAATAATTATCAAACAATAGGACATATGTCCCCACATTACAGTGGAGTTATCCCTTACTGACTTGAGGTGGCTATTTAGTGTATTGTTAAAGATATGGTGGGGGGGAGATAAAGATGTCAATTAGCAACTAGTATATTCCTGCAGTTCACATTACTTTCCTAGTCAGTGTTGTTATCTGTACCTTACAAGTATTACTTCACTACCCTATTGCCTTAGTTTGGACAGTGATATGGTTGTCAACAACTATATACATGGACTGGTTTTACCTGCAGTATACACCTCTTATCTGGTATACCTGTGGAGGAATTGTTTGTTAACACTAACTGTTTCTGCACATACTCCTAGACTACAGGTTGATGTTATGCACATACCTGTCCCATCTCTTTTTGCACAGACAATGGCCATGTCTTGACCACATGCAGGTGAACTGGGATATATGTAGACTATTGCCCTCTTCAACCCTTAGTGACTTACAACACTCTTATACAGGATTTCCTAGACTGTTATATTATGTAGCACAGTGTGGGTGACAGTGATCAGTGATACCATATTATTCAGAGCAACTGCAACACTCACAATTCCATACAATACCAGAGTAAACAGTACCAGTACAGGGTATCAATCTTTTATTTCTAGGCACAGTGTTCGTATCCGATGGACCTGTGGGAGCAATGTTTGTTAGCACTACCTGAATGTCGCCACACAAAGTACCAGATTTTACATTAGTATTATACACTTACATCTCACTCTGTTACTGTACACACTCTGGTCACAGCTTGACAACATGGGGGTGTAGATGGGACATACTTGGCTTAATACTTTCATAACATTTTGGGGAGCTGCTAGTGTTACAGGTTTGTTTTTACAGATGTGTGACAATCAGCTGTATTTCCTGTCTGCTGCCTTAACATCTGGGATAACCCTCTGATTTCCCAGGGGGACAGGGTGACAGGCAGCAGATATGGGCCAATGTACTGGACATTCTGGACATATCTGTACAGTTGTGGGGTATGATTCTGTATGCAGCCTACTTCCATACCCAGGATTCAGACCATGGCTGTGTCTGCTAACACTAAAACACTGTCCATCACAGTTGTGTGTGCTATATGGATATTGCTGTACATCTATCTGATTTCTGTGTACAATTCTCCTGCGGTTTTACATTCTGACCTTGTATTACATCAGTCTTGTACAGGATTTCCTAGACAGTTATATTATGTAGCAGAGTGTGGGTGACAATGATGAGTAATGCCTTATTATTCAGAGCAACTGCAACACTAACAATGCCATACAGTACCAGTACAGGGTATCACTCTTTTATTTCTGGGCACAGTGTTTGTATCTGATGGACCTGTGGGAGCAATGTTTGTTAACACTACCTGACTTTTGCCAAAGTACCAGTTTTACATTAGTATTATGCACTTACATCTCACTCTGTTACTGTACACACTCTGGTCACAGCTTGATGACATAAGGGTGTAGATGGGACATACTTGGCTTATTACTCTCATAACAGTTTGGGGAGTTGCTAAAGTGACAGGTTTATTCTTATAGATGTGTGACAATCAGTTGTATTTCTTGTTTGTAGCCGATATGTCTGGGATCATCCCACTGATTTCCCAGGGGGACACAGTGACAGGCAGCAGATATGGGCCAATTTACTGGACATTCTGGACATATCTGTACAGTTGTGGGGTATGATTCTGCATGCAGACTACTACCACTCCAAGGATTTGAACTATGGCTGTGTGTGCTAAAAATACAAAAGTTCACATCTCACTTGTGTCCTATTTGGATTTTGTTGTCCGTCTTTTCACTGTTTTCTGTCTGTCTCTCCCAGTTGTATTAGCTGACCTCTGGGGATTACACCAGTCATACACAGACATTCCTACACATTTTTAATTTATGTTGCACAGTGTGGGTAATGGTGCTTAATACACCAGTACTATTTAGTGATTGCAAATCTACATTAACATATGATACCAGAGTAAACACATGCAGTACAGCAGTTAGACCTTGATTGTCAGGCTAGTATGCTTTTATTTACATACAACCTATATGAGACTCTTCCTGCCATATTCTCTGGTGTATGCAGTACTTGCCTTAAACAATAAAGGTTTTATACAGGCAACTGACTTACTAATACTGTTAGATTTATTTCCTATGACAGTACATGCAAGAGTATTACTAACCTGCCTCGTGTTGCAACCTCTCCAAGCGACAGCCATGGGCTTCCTGGTTCACAGCCCACTCACTTGCTGCTGTGAAGGACATAAGAGGAATATTTAGCCATACCTATCCATAATATACATGACCTGGCAATTATTAAACAGGTAGTGGAGTGATACGTACACACTACTAGGACCTGCCCTGTCCTCCAAGCTTCTTGGATTCCCTGATCCAAGAGATCCCCTTTCACCACTTCAGGTCAGCATAGTGATGCCTCACCTGCTCAACAGTTCGGGGTATGCCAGTGGCACTGGTGAGATCACGGACAAGATGGTCCCAGGCTTCCACTTTATATTGGGAATCCTGGTACTGGCCCTGCAGCAGTCCCTGCTCATGGTTTTTGACAAGGAGTCCTGCCATGACTCTGGACTCCTGGATGCTTCAGCGCTGCACCTGAAAACGCACTCCCTCTCCCATTCCAGACATGGTGTCTGCAAGGAAAGCTACAACCAGTTGTGAGATGTATTCCCGCCTGTTGGGTTTAAATAGGGCTGATTTCCCACACTTTGCCATGATTGGACAGTTTTGAAAAGACTAAGCTATGGGCAAACCTGGTTACCTAAGGTTGGCATTGTTTAAAGGGGTATACCACTGGACAAACTGAGTTAGCTGGCCTACACATTGCTTACACCTACTAAGCTGGCCTGTGCAATGCTTAGCATTGCTTAATATTTACTTTGCATTATATTTGCTCTTTGGCGTTGATTTATTATTCATTACATGCTATTTATATATCTGGTATCCATGATTCATGTGTACATACACTGTATGGGGTCCTTGTGTTTAATAGTGGACTTCCACTCCATTACAATTACACCTCACATCTGGGATTACATCAGTACTCCAGTTCACATATTTATGTTATGTAGTAGGTTATAGTATATATGATTGTATACAGATTCCTTTCACATCTCCAGTTTGATTTTCCTATAGTGAGGATTTGCTTGGTGATACCTCAGTCTTATGTACTGATGTGATGGCTTAGTGGTTAATTACTGTAGCTATAGAGTATAGGATCCTGGATTCAAGACCTGCAAAGGCTGTTTGTTTTGTTGCTGGGCAGAACAGCTGCTGTTAGATACAGAGTGATTAAGGTACTTTTAAGCACTTGTAAGTGGGTTTGCACGAGGGTAAGTAAGGCTAACTTCCAGTTAAATATGTTTACAGAGAGTTAGCTTCAATATTGCTTAACCTGTGTGCATTGTTTACCCCCGTGCAAACTGGCTTAAACCCGCTTACTAGTGCTTACATATGCTTACTCCCACTTACTACTTCTTAACAGTGTTTACACTTGCTTACTAGTGCTAACTCTCACTTACCACTGCAGTAATTTAGACAGTAATGTCAAATGGTTCTTGGGAAGGTGGGGGATTTGGAAGCTGGATGGAGTTATCATTCATTACACATTTTACCTTCCATTTGTACCCATGATTCCTGTGTACATTTAGTGGATGGGACACATGTATTATCTGTGGACTTTGCAACGTTATGACACTGACAGCTCATATCTGCATTTAATGCAGTACTCCAGTTCACAAATATTTGTTATTTAGTTGGTTATGCAACTAAAAATATTGGTCATAAAGTGATTTGACATGGAAAATGTACTGCAGTGGGACTAGAAGCGGGAATGACTGCTTGTAAGGCAAATGCTCTGCCCACTACCCTATAGCTGTACTGCTGCATTTGCATATATCTTGCTTTTTACCCTCTTCTGCCATTTAAGCTGCATTAACCATAGCTAAGCGATGGACAAACCCATGCACCTATGGTTAAATTTAATCTGTTTCATAAAAAAATATATCTTTATATTTGTTTAACTATTGCTCTTGTACACATGGGGGATGTTGTTGGGGGTATGCATACACCTATGGGCGGTCTTGCTCATTCTTTTCTGATGTGTCTGCTGTTCTTCATTGCAGGGGCATGTATATTCTGAGAGCTCTGCTCTCCAGCACTCTTACATGCTCCGTGTAAGATTATGAGCTCAGGCAGCGCGCCTTCATTAATATGCATGGCGCGCTGCCGTCCTGCTCCTAAATGGCAGCTTCCATGCAGGACTAAGCTAGTCCTGCATGAAAGGATAGTGAATCCAGGAGAGTGTTTACATTAATGGAATTCTTACAGGAAGACACACTCAATGCTAGTGAGTTTGCAGATCATCTGATGAGGGATATGGCTGATTGGTATCACTAAAAATATAAAGTTGAGAGTCATTTATCAAATATAAAGTTGTCATTTATCTCCAATCAAAATATATATATATATATATATATATATATATATATATATATATATATATATATATACAACAGAGGGATATTCATGTCAGTTATTTTAGTAACACAAACATTATCATTTTTACTTATCTGCCATCCTATGTTTCTCGGTCCACTCATTTCCTTTAATTTATTCTAACCAGTAGCAACTTTCTGTTACTTCTCCCTCAAAAGGTCTTGAAAATTATTATAATATATTATTGGTCCTATATTTAAAAATACAAAATATCTAATTATAAATCTAACCAACAAAAATTAATCCTTTGTCATCCTTTGTATTTTCAAGAAAATAGCTTTCATTGTGATAATTAATTTACAGATGTGTAAAGTAATCTTGGTGCTGTCATAGCATACTATATATAGGTGGTAATACTGTAACACAATTGAAAAAGTGTCACAGATTGCCCGTGTATATTAAGTACTTCTTATTCTGAGGAAGTCATTCTGATGAAAGCAGTGAATAAAAAGTGTTACTCTAATTTTGGAGATGTCTCTACAGTACTATTTTGTGGTTTTTACTTGGATCCTATTTATAGATGGTAACGCTGTAACAGAGTTGAAAATGTATCGCATATTGACAGTGTGTATCAATTACTTCCCTTTGCTAGAGTAAAAGCTTGTATATAGTTTTGTTCATAATCAGTCTAGTGCTGGGGTTCTCTCTTAATCCCAAGATGATTTATTCTTTGTGGATTGTACTTATGAACCTATCTGCCCCAAGGCATTTATAAGCCTAGCCGGAATGTGTTGGCTTTCACCCCCCCCCCCCTTAGATTAGTTCCCTGTGCCTCTGTCCAGCAGAGCCATTGAAATGATCCCTGGGGTAAACTTTCTGTTTCCCATCCACTCATCAAGGTTTCTCTTGAAGAGGGTTAGCGAGGAGCTCTGACTAATGTAGATTGGAATCTTGTTCCAGAGCATGGAAAGTCTCTGGGACAGGAATCTATCCCTTCAGCACATCCGATTTATTGTTGTGGTGAGGTTTAGTTCCCTGGAGTGTGTGGCTCGAGGGGATATGGTTTTCTTTAGGTGGAGCATGTCCATCAATTCTGGGTTGCACATGGCCTTGTATGTCAAGCAGAGATCACCTCTGAGTAGGCGGTATGCAACCGAGTACAGATGGAGTTTCTTCAGTTGAGCTGCATAGGACATCTGCTTGAGGCCAGTGATCCTCTTGGTGAGGTACTTCTGTGGTCTTTCCAGTTGTTGCAGGTGTCTGGTAAGGTATATCCTAAATGGGGCATTGTACTCTATGATGGGTCTGATGAGTGATGCATAGAGGGGCCCAATGACCTCTTCGATCTGGATTCAAACCCTTTTGTGATTAGGTGGGCCACATAGACATATCTTCTAACCACTCTGGCAATGTGATTATCAAAGGAGAGGTTACTATCTACTTGGGTCCCCAGATCCCTTATTACGCCTTCTGTATTTAGGTGGCTACCACCTATGTGGTAGTTTGTGGGTACTTTGTTTTTTCCAAAGGGGATGACTATGCACTTTTTGGCATTTAGCTTGAGACCATGGTTTTTCCACCAGGTATCTGTCTCAGTGAGACCCTTTTGGAAGATGTCTGTGTCAGCTGGAGAGTCAATCATAGCCCCTAGTTTTCAGTCGGCGAACTTGGTCAGCCATAGTCCTCCTGTGCTTGCCTGTACCTGTGAGAAGTATATGCCGAACAGGAGGGGATCCTAGGACTGAGCCCTGGGGAATGCCACTTGTAACCGGTTTAGAGTCAGACCTAGCTCCCACAACTCTTACCATGTCAGTTCTGTCCATGAGCCAGTTGGCAACCCATCTTGTGAAGTAAGGGCTTATGTTCAGGCTGGTGAACTTGTCTATAATACCTGGGTGGGGAATGGTGTCAAAGGCCTTTGCAAGGTCTAGGTAGGCTGTGTGGACCACCTTTCCCTTGTTAATAGCCTTGGTAATGGTCTCAAATAAGTCCACCAGGTTTAGGAGGCATGATCTACCCTTTACAAAGCCGAACTGGGTAGGGTCCAGTGTTTGGAGGTTTACAATGTCTCTGTTAATGAGATCCATAATGATGCGCTCCATAGCTTTGTAGGCCAAGCTAGTGAGGCTTAGGGTGATAGTTCCCAGGGTCTGTTGTAGCTCCATCTTTGTGGAGTGGAATAACCATTGCTGCACAACACTCTGTGGTCACATAGCCTGTGGAGAAGCTGAGTTTAAACAGTGTGTTTAGGTGAGGGGTTAGTTCATCTTTGAGCTTGTGTAGGACGCAGCCTGGGACACCGTCTGGTCCCATTGATGCTGTGTTTTTGGCTTTGGAGAGGGCTGTTTTAACCTGAGTGTCTGTGATTTCAGGGGCACTACATTCTTCTGGTATAGCTATGGGCCCTTTTGGGGGTGAGAGCGGGGTGAAGTTTGCACTGAACCTGTCTGCCAGGATGTTGGCTAGATCAGTCGGTTCAGTGTATTTTGTGCCATTCTGCACTAACTCCGAGCAGATCTGAGAATTGCCACTTAGATTCTTGATATAGCTAAAGAACGCCTTGTGGTTATCTTTGGAGTCCATGGCAATTTTTCTTTCGAAGCTAGCCTTGGATGATTTTATGAGGGAATGTAGTTTCTTGCTGATACTGATCAGGGATGTCTTCCCTTCTTGGAATTTTGCTCTTTTCTGTACTAGTTTCCTCCTTCTATTGTATAGCTTGTTTATGGCAGGGGTCCACCAAACTGGTTTCCTTTTCTTGGAGGAGTGAGTCTTGGTTTTGTTTGGGATAGCATGAGCCATGCATTCTTGTAGGTGCCCGTAGTGTGCATTAGTAAAGGATTTTGCAGCTTGGACAGCATTATCCTTTAGCATGGGGGTTTGAAAATTCCCACCTCGGTCTTAAGTAACATGAAGTTTGCTTTTGAAAAGTTTTTCACTGTTGTTTCTTTGACTAGGGGTGGTGGTGGAATGTGTGGATATCCAGAGTGATTAGTTTATGGTCAGATCTAACCAGCAAGGGGTTGACCTCTGGTGTGGAACACCGGTCACCCATGTTGGTGATGACCAGGTCCAATATGTTGTCACCTCTGGTGGGGGTGTTGACTATTTGATCCAGGGTGTTTGAGTTTATAAATTCTAGGAAATGTTTGGCAAGGGAGTTTGTACTTGAGTAGTTCTCCCAGTTAATGTTTGGGTAATTGAAATCACCTAATATTAGGGTGTTTGGTAGGACCTTTATGTTTCCCAGTGTTTCTAGGAATCCAGAGTAGGGGTCCTGGGACATGGTGGGTGATCTGTAGCAAGCTATAATTTGAATAGCAGTTTTGCCCGTTATTAATTGCACGTGGATTATCTCTGAAGCATCGTGCTGTGCCACTAACCTGGAGGTGTGGGTATCCTTGATGAATGTGGATACTCACCCACCTTTTCTATTTCGGTCCAGGTTTTGTGGCCAAAATGTATGGTATGAGTTGTAGCCTGGTAGTGCTGGGGTACTTTCTGGAGCCTTAAACCAGGTTTCTGTTACTGCACATGTATCTATTTTCTCCATACTGAGGAGTGCCTTGAGTGCGTACATTTTGAGGTTTAGACTTCTGGCATTGAGTAGCATTCTCCTCAGTTTTTTGTTACTTGTGCTATTTACGGCGCTGGGTTTGTCTTTTGAGCCTTGCCTAAAAAAGGCACTATGGGGATGGCAAGAGCCTTGGCCAGTATTCGAAAGCCTAAGGGTGACAGGTGCAAGGCATCTCTGGCCAAGCAGTGTGGCTTGTCGAGCATGTCATCCCAGGCTGGCAGACACTGGATCCCCTTTGAATGACACTAGAAGCTTAGCCAATTGTTGAAAATGATAATTTTTTCTCTATACCGTGGTATCATTTTTGGTGAGGGCAGGATGCTACTCAGGGTCAGGGTCATACTGGCCTGGGCTACGTGATCAGAGAGCTCCTCCATGTCTCTCTTCATGTAGTGCAGGGAGGTATGGCTCAGGTCTTTCACACCAACATGGACAATGACAGAGTCATATTTGTACTTGTTCTGGAGTGACCTGAGTGCTTGTGTTATGTGGCGGATCCTGGCACCCAACAGGCAGCTAACAGTAACTTTCTCCTTGTTCAGCCGAGTGAATGAGGCATCAGTGTGCCTGACTATAGAGTCACCTATTACTAGTGTGTTGGGTATGTTATTTTGCTTTAAGGGCTGTGACTGCATGGCACACTGGTTTTGTGAAGTATGTGTTTTATGGTTTGTGTTGGGGGGTGGAGGTTGCTTGGATGTCTGCTTTGGAGGTCTCTGTTGCTTCTGCAGATTTTTATTTAGAGCCTCCGAGTATGTTTTTGTGTATTTGTGTGTTTTTTGCCGGTGCCGGTTTCATAGGTCTATGTGAGACTGGTGGTGTGATGCAAGTAATTCTCTTCTCCTCTTGACTGCCTGGTCCAGTCTTGGGTTAAGAGAGCTAGTCTGCAGTTTGGCTGTATAATTGCATCTCTCGCATGTATTAGTGTTCGGTAGAAGGAGGAGAGGGTTGTGTGTGTACATGAGGCAATTGTAACATTGCCTTAAAATGCCCAGATTCACCAGTTGGACCGAACAGTACACCTGAAACTGCCATTTGGACATGCCTGGATAGGTACAGTGAACTGTTTTACTGATTGGCTTGTAAGGTCAAATAGAGAGCCTTGTCCTTCTCTACAGTATAAGGGGGGTCTAGTGCTAAGGTTTATTAGTGCTTGCTATGAGTTTTGAGCAAGTGCCAGTAGGAGAAGTGAATGGTTTGAGTAGCAGGGGTTACCACCCGTCCCTCTTTGCGAGGGACAGTCTCACTTTGGGCAGTTGTGTCCTGCAAAAAAACTAAAAGATGGCAAATGTCCTGAGATTTTAAGACAAAATATATTTCTTGTTTTCTTTAATAGTTGCATATTACAGTTATTTTGTATCTTGAACACATAAATATTATATGGAATAACACAAGCAACTTAAATGCTACAAAATAAGCTTTTATTTTGGCAAAAAGTGAAGTTTTGTCCTTTGCACTGGCGATTGGGTTTGTTTTGTCCTACAAAATCTCACATTTCTACAAAAGATGTCCCACTTTGGGCATTTGAAAAGGTGGTAACCCTAATGTACTGTAATTTTATTATATACTTTTCTGTAGTTCCTTAATGCACTAACTTTAAACTAAGAAATTAATCTTTGAATTTTCCTTTGAGATATAAGATCCATATCTGTCAGGTTGGTAGTTGCTGGTTAGTGTGAAATCAAACCTAGAAACTTCTGATTAGCATAGGTAAACACAATGCCTGACTCCGTCCTTATTCAAGCACATATAACACTTAATATACATTGTTTCCATAGAATACAAATGTCTTTAACCTCTTGAAATCTTAACTTTGGCAAAAATATCAGGAACACCCTTTCTCTTGTAAACATATAAAAGGTCATGTTAAGAAGGAATCTTGCTAACCTGGACTGTTTGATTAGCCATCGCTGTAATTATGTTCTGAATGTGGCTGTATATTTTCATTACCTAGTTCATGACTACTAGTTTACTCACCTCATCTTTCATTACAGTACCACACTATGCAACACTGGAACAGCAGTCTTTGTAAGTTAAATGTTTTGTTGCATATTAAATATTTGGGCAGCTACAGCACATTGTGAAGTCATAGGGCTGCTCTTAGTTGTTGCTTAGTCATCAGAATGACAAAAAAAAAAAAAACGAATGGAAGCTATGTGTATAATAGTGGCCAGACTTTCAATCTAAAATAATTGTTTTTAATTGCAATACTATCTTTATTGTATGCTGAAGGGCAGATTGCAGTGTAGTGATTGTTATTTAACTAATTTGTAAGCTATTCATGTCAAGGAGACAACTGAATTATGACTGCTTGTGTACCTGCAGAAAGCAGTCAGCTTTAACTCATTAACAGCTGAACCACTCCATAGGTTCACTGATTAGTACTAGGCTAACTACCCTTGTGGGCCATTTTAAGCCTAGCCAATTGCCCAATGTGAGAATCAAATGCTGCACCTTGTGTCTGCAAGGTAAACACTTTAACCATTATGCCAACCTCCTACCGCAGGAGTGCTCAGGTTATTATAGAGCTCCACCATGAGACAGTAGTCCTAGTTAATGACTTAAAAATTAAAGTGCTTCCAGATTGTCTTGGTCAATGTGAGTTTAATGTCCTTGCCATGTGTTCTCTCTATTGGCATTTTTAATTCTTATTTCTTCTTGTCACATGTCTCTGTTATAAGGCAGAGTGCATGAAGTTGTTCAAAAGCAACTCTCAGTATAGATCTGCATTCTTTCTCCAAGAAACGGTCCTTGCTGACATCAGCATATGCTGTCAATATAGACAGTGTCTTTATTTAGCTTTTCAAGCATGTCTAATGTTAACCAATCTCCTTATTACATGATATCAACTTCGTTTTGAAAAATGGATATTAAACCCATTTAAAATGATAACCATTGCATAGTCATATAAGATAATTAACAAGTTCATCAATGACTAACATCCTTTGGGAGAAGATGGAACCTGTATCCTTTACAGTGATGAAGCTGAAGTGTATTGATAGCACAAAGGGAAAATACAGGTATGCTGTGTCAGTTATATGATCAAAGTTACACATAATCACCTCAAATGGTTTGGTAAATAGTTTTCTTTATGTTTGTGGAGAAGAGTTGGAGATCTTATAGAGGTTCACTCACAAATAAACTGGATGCCTGTCTAGTGAAGTGAATGCTTTGGGTGGAACAAAGTATTATCATTTTAAAACACTTAAAAATATATACTTCATGGCAAAGAGTTGTTTGCCTCTTCTGACTGCCTGAGAAAGAATTATAGCCTGCAGAAACAAGATATTTTAGAAGTAGTTGAACTTTGCTATAATGGTTAAGGTGTTTACCTTACAGATGCAAGGTGTATAGTTTATCACCTTTGAAAGGGAATTTTGCTAGGCTTAAAATGGCCCACATGGGCAGCTAGCCTAGTACTCGCCTATAAACCTATATGATGCTTTGCTAAACTGCAAGGTCCAGGCTTAATTCAGCACTCTACTTGATTCAATATGTGGGATTAGGATGCTAAGACACAGCAAGTCAAATCAGTTGAAGGCAGCAGATTGGATTACATCCTTTTGGGATAATGGTATTCCAAAATTTAAGGCTTCAGTAAATGGATGGCCAGAAACCGTTGGAGCTCATGATAATTTAAAGAAATATGAACACTATCTTGAAACAGTGATATAAGTTGTGTCTGGAAACACCACAGGATTGCTCTGCAAATTCTTGGAATTAGTGGCTGTGGTTCTCGTACTGAATGTCATATATTACATAACAAGAATGATGGTTAAGAAGGCAGAGAGTTCAGGGGGCTGATTTGTTTTTGCAAGGCTCTTACAGCAGATTTTTTATCAGTATGAAACTGTATATGTAGATATGGTTATTACAAGAAGCTGTTCTGAATGGTCATTATATCAGGGTTGAAGACTCCTGAAAGACTGCATTTGAAGCAAGTTGGAGAAACCATGAAAAATGTTTTTACAATTTAATGACTTCCTCTAATATTAAATATCAGGTTTTGTTAGACAAGTCGAATAAGATTTAATCAGTGCCATTAAACCTGATTGATAATATGAGCAAAGTCTGACTTATGGAGATGTGTTTTTAAGCAATAGCCTCTTACAAACTTCATGTATAGCATGTTTAAGTGATCTTATTGTAAAATCATAGCAGAGCCATTGAGAAAAGTTGTTTGCTGTTATATCCTCAGTTTGTAAAGTAAAGCCTTTAATCTTTAAACTTGAAAACACATCAACTTACTGTGCACCAGGACATTGTCTACTAAAATATAGCAGTGGATTTAGAGAAGATGTATCTGGTACGTCTTTGATACCCCTTCATAACTACCTATTTGAATCTCCTACATCTAGGATACTGGAATTAAGATTTTGATATATGAGCATTACTTTCCTCTGAGCATTCAAGTATGATCAGACAAAAATGTGGAGCTATTTCTGCTGACTCAATGAGAAGAATAAAACACATAGACCCAGTAACATATTCAGATGGCCAAAGGGTAGCAACAGACCACTGGCATAAAAATACAAACAACCTGTCTGAGGGATTACTCCGGCATCTTGCATACAAGATAAAAGGGTGTATATGGCTCTTAATATGTCTGTTGAACATTAAGTTCTAAGACAGAACCTAGGGTGAGGATAAAGTCCCTCCTATACTGTTGTATCCTGACTGTCTAGAGCAGGGGTCTCCAAAAGTCCATTCACTTTTTGATCTGAATGACACTGACAAATGCTTGTTCTTGTGGCTTAGATTACTAGTAACAGCTCCTGATCTGATTGGCTTGACTGTGGAAATCTAGTGAGAGAGAGAGAGAGAATTCAGACAGTGTGTGTGGGTGTGAAGAGCTTTAAACAGCTATATTGAATTATAATTGACATTTATATATGATTCACTGGGCCTTTTTCTAAATTCCTTTATTCATAACCTTATGTAAGAAGTATAAAAGCAGGAAGTCCATCCTGCTACATGATGTTTACTTATGCACAGTTTAGCAGTAATATCAATTAGTTGCTATTACTTTTTCAGATTCACCCTCCTTTGAAGCATTTAATTAAACATTTAATTTAAGTTAACCTGATAGTTTTCACTGTTTTGTTTTGTCTCCTACCAGTATTGGTGACATGGATAAGTTTCTCAGTGGTCTCCTTGCCCCCACATTGCAATCTTTTCTTAGTTTATTCCCACTCCCCATGCTGAGCAAAGTTTAATAAGTGTAACCTGGCTCCAAGGACATAATGAGAATATGTACTGCTGCCCTAGGTATGGCTTTACAGTATCTATAGTAAGCCTGTGTTGATAAGATGATTCCTTAGCACATCAACAGAGTTCATTAGATTTTCTCCCAGCCTTGGAGTCTGTAACCTTGTTCCTTTTGTCTGCCATTTTTAGAAAGTAATGTTGATATAGGGGGTACTGTCCAGGCAGCTTCTTCTTGGGGTCATTGCAGTACAATTTTAGAAAATAAATATTCAGTTTTAAATGTCAGACATCTGTGCATCTCTGAGTAACTGTGTAAGGGCTAGGAACCTCAGGCCCAGCATTTTGTTTTGCGTTTCATTTAACAGACATGTCTTACTTTCATATGTGCCATACCAGTGGATAGATGACTCTATGGTCAAAGTTTGAACAGTTTAGTCATTTGGAAGAATCTCATAGCTATGAAAAAACACAGCAACTATGGTACATTTCAGGGCAGTTCAATTTCCTTAGGGATTGGAATAAATAATGACAGGCTTCAAGAATGAGAGCTGGAATACTGGGGTTCAGTTGTTTAAATATGATGATGGACAAAGCAGAGTCTTATGGCAACTGATGCATGATGTGTATTCTGTAAAATCTGATACTGTCAGAAATAGACTGAGATATGATAACCAAAATATATTGAATTATCCTAAAATTAAAGCACTCAACAGTTGGTGGAGATCTGCCACACCTGTCTTAATTTTTTATCATGTAAAAAACATTACATTAAATTGAACACTGTTCTTATCACCATCTAACATCTGTTCTTAATGTTTATATCCCAAAATATACAAACAGATGGAAATAAGTGTAATACTACAGACAGTATAGCCTGCTTATATCTGGAAATAAAGCAGGTAATAGCTTCTTTACTGATGTTTGGAAAACAGTGATTGACACTGATTGATGTGGTTACAGTATTCTGTCTTCATATTTAAAAGGCAGCTATTTCATTGGATGTGGACATTACAATAGAGCTGCATTAAAGTTAATGTTTAGAAAAATACCTAGCAACACATGCATATTACAATTATGTATTTTGACTTTATGCTTCAATATGAATTATGTTTAGTGTCTCATTTACTCTGATTCTCTTATTGAAAATTATCTGACGTTTTTATGAGGTCAGTGCCTTTTTATTATTTGTTGGGTAACATCATATCTTGTACTGATGTATTAAAAAGTAAATAAGACTATTACTACAAAATCCAAGTTTTACATTATGCCTCTAAGGGAAAGGAAACTACTCATGGCTGCTCACTGAAGATGTATAGCCAGACAGATTTTCAGAATAAGGTCCAGTTCCAAATGCATTATTTCCAAGCCAGCTAATCGCCAGCAGTGCATTAGAATTCTCTTTTGCTTCTCTGATTGGTAATTAAGTGAATCATCTACTGGTCGACAGTCCTGTATGCTTCCCAAGGCAGTTGTTAGTTCTTTGAAAACCACTACTGACAAAATGAGGTTTGCCCTCAGTACACAGATAATGAGACTGTGCTTGACAGGTGTGGCATGATTAGGAAATTTCTACACGAAGCTCATTCTGCTGGGCCCACTATAGTAAACAGACTCATCAGCAGTTGCCCGTCCCTAGAGGCAAAGCATGTTTGACATTATTAATTGGCTTTTCTGTATAAAGAGTCAAATAGATGAAAAGGTTTATCAAGCTGAAATAATTAATTTTGCCTGAATTTGCTGACAGTTCAGTTCTCCTGCAAAAGACCACTGTAAGGTCTTTTTTTCCTGGCTTTCAAAGTTCAAAAGACATAATAGTGGTAAAAAATGGAACCTTCACAAAATTATAATTAAAATGAATCTAATTAACTGAGGTCTAAGAATGAATAAGAGAAATGCTATCTGTTTCTGTATGGTGATCCAGAATGGTAGAACACACTGCTAGTTAATAATCCATTAATTTTAATCTAATCAAACCATAATAAAAGTGGTAATTACACATTTAAGAAAAAAATCATTATCTGTATGAGGTATTTAAACACTTAATACTTCTACTTTAGATTTGTAATGCAAGTAATTGCTTTACTTAAAATTAGACTTCTTTTTTGTAAAGAGCCTGAATTTAAACCATCAGAAGTGAGGTGAGCTGAATAAATCAACAAAAGTCTGTAGAACTGGGATGTGTGATGCACCAGCGAGTATTAATTTCACTACAGAAAAAAAAAAATTGAGTCTAAAGCATAGCTACTTGTTCTTACTTTTTTCTGATTCCCTTCACTCAGCCTCTCTTAAAACTCTTGGCATTAGCTAGCGCTCATTCTGTGCACTGTATCATTTTAAACTGTCACTCAAGCCATTTGGTAGCATTGTTTATGAAACAGTCATCTCTTTTCGGACAAAGTTTTCTTATTCCAAGCAGTAATTGTCAAGTCTTTTTCTTCACATAGTGGTGATAATATATCCATCTTTTCCTGTTATTGTTAATATTGCATCATGTTCAAAATGTTACTGTTTTAATATTCAAGCACAATGCAACATTAAATATTAAGTTATCAGAGATTAAAATTTAGTTTACTGTTAGAATATCTGAGGAAGTTAATAGACCACATCATGCTTTTTGGATTTTATAGAAAGTGATTTATAATGGTGGTACTTGATCATGTACCCTTCTGACCCACCTTATTGCGTTAGTTAACAAGGCAGCATGCTTTTTGATTACAATATTGCCAAATTTCAACTGTCATCATTGTTGGCGTCTGACTCGCCTCTAATATCAGGCAGCTGTAGGTCCATGGTGGAACAGCCTGATAAAATATCACCTCTGAAGACATCAAAGGAAAATGTCTACAGTATGTAAGAGCCATCATCATTACTTTAATCCCAGCAAATGAATGTTACCTACTGCATATAATGGTAGAATGTAATAACACAGAAATTACCTTGTTCTGGTGGTTTTCTAATTTGATGCCTGATGTCCACTCATAAAAAATGGATACTACATATAATAATTTGCAATGCACTGCATATTTACACAATATGTAGTAACTTAATACATAACAAATGCATAACTGGAATATCTCCAGCAGAGATTTTTAGGAGCCTGCTGAAGTTCTGTCCCAATTTCTAGCATTCCACCATGGACTATGGATAACTCAGACCCTCCCCCCCATGTAGATAGGCAATGAACTACTCAGTCTTTGCTAATGAGGGGCTCAGCCAACTACCCATCTCCTATCAACCTAAACTCCATTGCCAGTTGGGCAACACTCTCCTTAGCAATATGTATCATGCTGGTGGCTCATTGACTGGATTATATTTTCTTACCTGGCTAACAACAGCATTTATATCACTGATCACATTCCACCAGGCATGGTCACTATAGATACGACCATCTGCCAGTCCAGGAGTTTGAAGGCCTTCAGCAAGATCTCATACTCTACATGGGAGGACTTTCATTTTTGTGGCTTGTGTTTACCAGGCATAATGGTCTGTGAAGAAAAAATAACTTATGTGATGTTAGCGTTCCCCTTACCTAAAGCTTACCAAGCAGCAGGTAGGAAGAATAATTTACAGAATGAGAGTGAGAGTAGCGAAGAAGTAGGGGGTGTAAACATACAGACCGATAGTTAAAACAGAAGAACACACCTCTTTTAAATGTCCCTGTTAATAGCAGGGAAGACTATGAAGTGTTTGAGCAAGAGTATCCACCTTTGAGAAGGTCAGAAAGGATTGGTAATAAAATAAATTATCGTAAGTTTTTAGTGCCTCCCCACACCCCGAGAGGACAGAAAAGCAATGGCCAGAGACAGTATTGGAAGAAAAACAGCAGCAACAATTATTAGAGGATGATAGGGTAATTAAAGCATTTGAAGGTAAGATGCTTAGCCTAAATGGCTATAATATTTTTAATTACACAGAACAGACTATTACTCAGACCCTTTTTTCCTTGTTTAAGAAAGGACTGAAGTTTGTACCAGGGCATCAGTGTGATGTAGCCAATGTCTTAACTGAATTCAAACTTTTTATAAGGAAACATAACTTAAGAACTATATTTAAAAATAAAGTTAATATAGATGCTCCATCTGGTGACTTCAAAAGTAGAAGCACATTTAATCCTCCATTACACCTGATGATAGTTATAAAAAGATATGTATGCAGGAAATTTATAAAGCATATAACAGTCAAAAGAAAATGTTATAATTTAAGTAAAGATTAAGCTTTACTGTTGAGAGAATTGAGAACCAATGAGGCTATACATGTTATGAAGCCACATATGGGTGGGGGGTGTTTTTTATGAACAAAAATAACTATAACAATATAATGAGTGAAATATTACATGACACAAATATACAATAGTGTCATTAAATGAAATTAATACAGCACATAAAAAGATCAAAATGTTCTTGGAAGATTCTTTACTCCAAGGAATGATTAAAGAGATGGTATATAATTTTGTTATGCAACAACTACCCTGTGATATCTAATGCATTTGGTATTTCTAAACCGCATAAAAACATTTTTAAACCTCCCCACTTAGAATGACTGTGGCTGTACACTGTAGTTCTACATACACTTTAGGCCTGTTTATAAATAAATTATTGAAGGGCATGCTACATCCCATAGAGCATATTATAACTGAATCATGGGACTTTCTATGAAAAATTAAGAATTAATTTTATTCGGATGATTGTTTTTTGTCTCAACTATCGACATGATTGATTTATTTACTTTCATTCTCCATAAGGAAGGCTTAGTTTTTATGAAGCTATCCACCATTTAGGGTATTTAATAATACGTTGATTCATTTTATTATGGAGGTTATGGAATAGATTTTGCTTAATAATTTTATCACTTTTGAAGGAGAGTATTTTAAACAGATAAAGGGCATAGTGATGGGTGCTAATTTAGTTATGTTTTCATGAGGAGAAAACTTTATTTTGAATTCTAGGTTATAAGACCATTGACACATATATTAACATTACTTAGATGATTTATTTATTTTATGGAAGATTAAAGGAAGTGTGGCAGAGGAATTGGTAGATTATATGAATAACATTGTCCATATTTTAAGTTTACACATTATTCATTTGATAGTATTGACAATCTAGATGTTATACTTTTAAAAACTATGAAGTCAAGTCTTTTGGTTCAAAATTGTAAAGGAAAGCAAACTACTCCAATACTTTTTTGGATTTCCAGAGTTGTCACCCTTATCACATTAAGAAAAATATAGTAAAAGGACAAATGATCAGAACAGCTAGTGTGTGCTCGGATGTTAATGATTTTAAGATTGACGTATCTAATGATTTTAAGACTGGGGTATTCAAATTATTTAACAAGTTTATTGACAGAGGGTACCCACAGGTACTGATTACTAATTGTAGTAAAATAGAGGATTGGGGTACTAGATATAAACCATTTTTAGGTAGCGAAGAATCAGCTTACTTACAGCCTTTCAAAGATGATGGCACTTCATTTTCTAACCCTATGGTCTTGTACTATGGAGATTTTAGTAGTAAGGTTAAGAAAATCGTATCATAGAATTGGGTAATGTTCAAATGTAATTCAGATTTACTAAACAGTGTGGGTAACAAACCTTATTTTGTATTTAAAACAATATAATATGAAATATTTACTTGAACATCATATTGTTAAGTCTCATGAAAGGAAGGTGACACACAAATGTGGGGAGTGTAAATTTTGTTGTTTTATTTTACAAGGAAGGGATGTTATGGTGGGACATCCCCTACAGTATGTCAAGCTAAAAGCAGGTAATTGTGGCAGCAAAGGTTTGGTTTATACTGCTGTCTGTCAGGGATGTTATCAGTTTTACATGGGGAAAACAGAAAGAACCCCTATGTAAACAAGTATATTCAACTCCCCTATCCTCACCAGTCTTAGAAAATCAGATATTTGATGTCTGTTATAACAAAATAGCAAAGTTCACCACCAATAGCTCACGTCTCACATACTACTGCTCAGTCCTTAAACAACTTAGCTGGTTTGAACTCCCCCATCTTCTCCTTTACAGCCAGCTTAAACTAACCCATAAAATTATTTACTATCCCGAGAAATCTCCTGAGTTACAAAACCTAATACATTCTTACTCCAGTACTAGAGCCCTACGCTCCAGTAACAAACCTCTCCTTCATGTCACTAAAGCCAGCAACTCGGCAGGAGCCTTCCCCTGTTCAAACGTTATAGCTAAAAAAATGGAACACTTTACCCACTAAAATATCAGCCACATCCATCTGTGGCTCAGTTTTAAAAAAATCTCTAAAAACACACCTACAAGCCAAATGGATTTGCAGCTGTGACTCCACAGGCTAGTCTACCTCAGTCGTCTTCTTGCTCACCCAGGGTAATTACTCCTCCCTTCATTTTAGGCAGTAGACCACATATGCTTGCAAGTCTCCTTCTGTATTCCCCTCTTTTCCTCTGTGCAGTTACTCCATACCTTATTATAGTGAAATTGCATACTGGATATTTTTAATTGCACAGCATAAGGTGTTTCATCTCTGTACCCATATTGTGTAGTTTATGTCATCTTACTCATAGTGGTTATACATTATAAATGTATTATTATCCTAATTTGAGTTGATGTAAAATGAATAGTGTTATGCTTCTGTACCTATGAAATTGTACTGTATTAATCTGTGTTATATGACCCGCGGTGGTGGTGCTGCAGTAGCGTTGTCACCTCACAGTAAGACGCTGCCCGGTTCGATTCTCAGCTAGAGCATCTTCTGTGTGGAGACATGCGTGAATGGGCGTACCTTCGTTGAAGGTTGTGCATCAGGCCTAGCAAGCTGGTACGTAAAAATAAACTGCCAATCATTAGCGGACCGGAGTTCCGCTGTGGCGACCCCTAACTGGGAAAAGCCGAAATACACAAACACATTAGTCTGTGTTATATATGGAGCATTTCTCCCCGGGCCTCCACTGAAAAAGGATTTGTATCCCGTTGGACTTTCCCGATAACCAAATGTAAAATAAAATAAGTAAGAAATAAGAATATGAACAATGTACTTTGCAAACATACTTTGAGTTGCCATCACTTTAGTACTGACACATTACCAGGCTTGAATGACAACATTAATCTTATGCTGGCACTAAGGAAGACAGCTTTAGAATTTTGAGGGTAAAATAAGTGTATACATTAACCACTTTTTATTTTTACTACACTATATAGTTTCTTTGCCATGATATTTTAATCATTTTGTGCAATATATTTTTATATTTTCAGTACAGGTTTTTTTTTAAACATTAGGCTGTATAAGACAGTGGATTTAATTATTGTGGAAAATTGTTTTAGAGTTTAAAGTGTTGACTAATTAATTAGCATTAGTATCAGCTGCTGATGGTGTCAACTGTTTTAACATCTATAAATGTTGTGGAGTTGATATTTACTTTTTTGGCTCTAATGAAGTCTCAGATAAAAGGGACGAAAGCGCTTGACCTTTTCAAAAATGTGTATTACTCTTTTTATGGATTGAATGCGTTTGGTACATTAAACTTTAACACAATTTATCCTTACTGTAGTAATTGCATTATTCTTGGCTTTTACCATAATGTGAGCTTGAGTTTTTACATAGTTGCTGTTTGCTGCACAGTTGTACATTGTTTCGGGGATCATAAACTTATGTGATATTACAACCCTCAGTGCATGTCATACTCACATAAGGTAGTACATTCTACTGGCATGTGTGCTTCTGGTAGGGGCCCACAATATATACATATCTATCTGTCTGTCTATTTATCTAATTTATCATTCTATCGGTCTATTGATATATATGATTATATAATGAATGACTGAAGTGGTAAATGATCAACACAAAAAACATCAACAAAAATATATGGGTCATTCATTATGTCAACAACACTAAACAGTGACACACAGTACAATGAAAAATTAAATGAATTTGCTTTTACAGTGTACTGCTCATAACCCTACCACACATTTGGCTCAGATTTCTCTGACTAGTGATAGTTTTATGGGAAAGACTTGTGTGCTGTAGGCTGCATGTTACAGGCAGGGTTAGGGTTAGCAGGCACTACCAAAGTAAGCATGGGGTGAAGACCCCTGGCTAACCTAGTAATGCCTGCTTACCATAACCTTAAGCCTAATCTTGCCCCTGCCCCTAGCCCAAGCATGCAGCTTACCTTATAAAAGGCCTTTCCATAACACTATCTTTACACAATGCAGTTTGGATACTCAGCACACACACGCGCACACACACACAAATGCAAGCACACAAAATCTATCCATTTACTTAACATTACCCTAACTTTAAACTTTAAAGCAGTCATGTTCACTTACACACCTACCAATATATCCCCTTACCTAAAAATAGATAGGGTGGATAGAAAAATGTGAGACATAAGAAAGAGGGTAGTACAGAAAGAAAACATGAAGAATGCTGTGCTAGAGAAGGTAGAAGAGGAGGGGCAATATGTTTTTAGTGAGGATGTAAGAGACTAGTTTGGTTAGGAAAGACAGTGCAGGAAAATGGATTTTGGATGGAGGTAGTGAAAAGGAGTTGAGCTTAAGAGGATCATGATTTTGAGGGAAGGGGTTGCATGGTGGTTTAATTGGTACCAACTGGGGCAGTGAGTCTTGAACCCACTGAATCCTGGACTGGCTGAAGGTGTCTCTCGACTATCTGCTTCAGCACATCCTCAGCCAGGTCCAGAAGCCCATGGTCTATGAGGCTTGCCATGCTGACACATCTCAGGATGCCTACAGGACCAGTGCTACCTTACTGAGCCTGTAAAGATGTACCCAGATGCATAGAGGGTCAATACTCCCTGACCTGTAAGGAATGTGGGTGATCTGCTCCTTAGGATTCTGAACCTTTGGAAAAAAATGAACCAAAATGGGAAAGAGAGAAAATATAGGAATATATAATTAGAATAAGAAAAAAGAGAGGTAGGGTAGATAGAGACAAACAACGAATGGGGACAATACATTAATTCATTATGTTAAACACCAATGCAATATTTGTTATTTTTATTAAAACTTTATTCAAATAAAAAGAAAATTCTGGGAAATGGTTCAGGAAACATGTGAACAATCATTATATTGCTACCACATCTTATATTTATAGTTTACTAAAACTAATGATATATGGTGATATAACAAAAGAAATGGTAATGTACTTGAAATTTGTGGCTGATATTGGTTGTGCTGCAATAGTGTTCAGAAAACACCCTACTTATATTATCTTTTTGTATGCATTACATCTGCATTCATAGTTATGAAATAAAAAATAGAAAAGTGTATTACTTTATATACACACACACACATGGATAGTTTCCCTTTAAATTGTTGAATTAATATAATATTGACTCATATAACAGCAAGATGACGTCAACAAAAGTTTAAATGAATGAACTCCCAAATGGCATATTTCCCCCTCCAGGAAACTAACCACTTGGACAGCATGGCGAACTTTGCCCATTTCTCCTCTGCAGTGTGATCTTGGAGATAGTATATAGTTAAGGGGGGAGTGGTGGGGGGGCAAAGCCCTCCAATTCGGTGGGTTTAATTTGCTTCAGATATTATTTTCATTATTGTTGAGCAAGTGATTAGCTTGCTGAAAGTGAAATACATCATTCCAAGAGTTTGTTCTTTTAAACTTTTGCTGACATTGCCTCGCTGTTGGGCGACTCGATGTTATGTTAATCTGTGATATGACATATATATATATATATATATATATATATATATATATATATATATATATATATATATAGCAGGTTTATATCAATGTATTGAATTAATGGCTCATCAAACTCTGGAATGTCTAGACAAGAACATCAAAACTGTCTGTCTTCCCTTTGATGATTTGGATTGCAATAGGTCTTTTAATGTTTTTAAGTTATGATGTTTTCATCTTGACATTCCTGGGTTTGATGGTATGGTATTTCAATAAACTAATATAAACCCATGTATAGCATATTCACTAGAACCCTCAGTCTGTTAAGCCTACTGTCCTTATATACTCCTTTTGTAATGAATCTCCTCATCTGCTGCATAGAAAACAAATAGTGGACTGTTATCTATCACAAAAGTGTGTTTTACAGTATTTTATGACATAACTACGTTTACCATTTATCAAGGCACTGCATTTTTTCTTGCACTTACTTAGCATACATGCTTACTTATGTACACATTTCTATTGAGTTTTACTGTATGCTTTCATTTATTAAGCAGAAAACCAGCAAAGCAGAGAATTTCATACATTTATTGTTCCTAATCCATCTGTGCTAATGAGTATTTCTTCTTCAATGGAAATTGAAATAGAAGGACTGCATAACTTCCTTCCAATATTTACATTTTAAACCACTGAACAACTTTAGTGTTTGATGGCTGGGTAATTTCTGCAAACTGTTTATACAATTTCTTTGTAGGTTCTGATTTTTACTATCCCCAGGATTCAGCAAGCTCTGTACGGCATGCAGGAATAGTGCAAGAGCTGCTGCAGGCAATATGGTTGCTGTGCGATCCAAGAATAAGCTCCTGGGACGTGCATGAGTGCTCCTGCACTATTCCTGCATAGACACAGCTCCTGTATGCAAATTACACCATTTGCAGGTGAAAACCATGCAAATGAGGTGAAATTGTGATCCAGGAAGCTGGCAGCTGGCCGTGCAGGATTAGTGTAATCTGCAGAAATGTACTCTGGTAGTAACAGAGTACATTTCTGCAAACTACAAAATGGAGCCATGACAGCTGCAAATAGAGTGTATATAACATGTAAAGCATGCCAATGGCCAGATATATGGCCACTGGCATGGAAAACAACTGCCAAAATAAAAAAAATAACTTTTATTTATTTGTTTTGGCTGATTTCAGCTGTTTAAGTGTAGGGCAGCAGCGCACAAATGGTATCAGCCCAAAAATAATAATAAAAAAACCCCCTTGAAATAAGCATTCTATCCAAAATCACAATTTTGCCATTATACTCAATGACAGGCAGAAGACAACATGGCCAGTGAATAGTGGTTGCTAAGGGGGAAGGCTCAGTGTCAGACTTGTAACTAGGCATTAGCAGGCAATCTTATGCAAATGAGGGGAATGATACTGAATCACAGATTTCACCTCATGGCTAGCCTGCACCCAACCGTGTAGGTGCAGGAAGACCATGGTGCAAACCTAAGAGCTAGCTGACATCATAGAGGGATGCTTCCATGCTTATTGGAGCCCTGTGGCTTGGGTTTGCCCTTAGCTTAGCAGAGCTAAGCAAGGGGGTGTGTCTGAAGCTGCCAAGCACTTTTTACATTGCCTAAGCAGGTGTGCACGCCACGCACTGTGTTTTAAAGGAAAAAACAAAAGTAAACCAGGAAATAGCTCCATGCACATGTGAGCACTGTGTTTGTGTGGTGCGACCCTGGGCTTAAACAGGAAGGCAATGGGAAGGAGGGAAAACAGCTATAGGAAGGTAATCAATGAGAACTAGCATAGCTGGCAGGTGAAATGTATCAGAATCAGACAATTACACAGGCAGCAGCCCAGCCCAGCACACCACTATAAACTATGCAAACACCTTTCCTCTGGTTTTTCCCACAAACTCTATACCACCGGTGTACACAAATGGGGAAATTTTACCAAACAAAAGCAAAATAATTATAGGGGCAGAAGCAGCTATCATAAATCAATATGTGGAAGAGGCTGAGGGTGGTGAGAATGAAAAAGCTAACAACCAACCCACAGTAAGGAGAAGAGTGTGCAGACCCAGGGTAACCTACCATGAGCTACATGAGCTGGAGATAGTGGAGTGCTATAGGGTGGACAGGGATCTCCTACAGCAAATTGTTGAGCTGTGCTGGCCACACCTCACACACAGAACCAACAGAGGGGAACCCATCCCAGTGGATACCAAGGTATATGTAGGTCTAAGAATACTAGCCACAGGTACCTTCCAAAGGCCAACTGGGGATATCATGGGAATCTCACAGGCATCAGCATCCAGGGTACTCCACCAGTTCCTGGATGCCATGTCAGCACATGCCGGTGAGCACATATATTTTCACAACAGCCATGAGGCTTTGATCAGCAATATGCGTCTCTTCCACCAAATAGCAGAAGACCCTGAGGTAGTGGGTGTTATAGACTGCACGCACATATGCATCAAAGCACAACCTGGTGAGCAGGGTAGGGTCTGCAGCAACTGCAAGGGCTTCCCCTGCAACTGCCAGGTCATGTGTGATGCCCAGTGCATTATAATGAATGTGTGTGCTGGCTGCCCTGGAAGCTATCATGACTCCCAGATCTGGCATATGACGCAGTTGTACCAGAGATTTGCCAATGGGGACATCCCTTATGGCCACCTAGTGGGGGATGCTGGTTATGCACTGGAGCCATGGATGATGACACCCATCAGAAATGCACACACACACCCAAACAATAACTCCATAATGAGGCACACGCACAGACCAGAATCATAACAGAGCATGTGTTTGGAATGCTCAAGTCACACTTCCGGTGCCTGGACATATCTGGTGGAGCCTTACAGTACTCACCAGCTACATGTACCCAAATTGTCATCATATGTGCCATGCTACACAATATGGTCCTGCGGAAACAGCTGTAGCAGGAACAGTACGGGGCAGGGCCACACAGCCCCCCCACCATTGCTAAGGCCTGCACAGGCACAGAGTGACTCAGAGGAGGAACAATCTGAACCTGCCCCAGTAGGCAGAAGGAAGCATGCCCAGTATGCCCAGACTCTGGCAAAGAGGCAATGCATAGCACATACACTGACACAGTAGGAACCCAGGGAATTACACCTCTCTCTGACTCGCACATACAGTAAAAGGGATGCAAAACATGACAGTACCTGTGCTTAACCATGTATAGGGAGTGTACTATGTGCATCCGACATAGTCAGCCCTCCAGCACCATCCTCAATACTGGCAAAGCCACAAGGTAAATCACTCTCCCTATCAATTGCCGAATGGAGTAGTATGTTTTGTTACTTATATGTATGGTATGGATGTAAGCATGCAAGGGAATCAGGTGGCTGAATGGGATGCCAGCAGATAGTAGGCACCTATAGTGACAGCATGAAATCTGTAACAAATACTGGTGTCACCATAGTAGCCAGTACTAGACAAGATGACAATACTCCCTGCAGGAAATGTGATGGGCCACATGTGTGTACATAGGAGACACACATGCCAATCAAGGAGGCTCACATACCCAACAACAGTCTCAGCCAGCAGGACAGGCATAGACAAACACAAATAAAGGCTGTGCTAAGGCTGCTGATTGATGGCTATGGAGAACATCCCCTACACAGACAGACTACAACAGGTCAGGCAGTGGGATGTTAGTTATGAAAGGTAAGAAGTCTGAAACTGAAATGTAGGTCAATCAAACCTAAGACCTGTAATACACTGATATGCCTCTAGTCAGCATGATAGGTCAGAATACAGAATGAAATGGAGTACCTGAAATACCAGTACAATCATAGAAAAATGTGTACAAGTGTTAGGTGTGTCCCCCAAATCTATGTAGAAATGTAGTAACCTGTATGTATAGGTATAATAACAGTGGAGTACAAATTACCTGAGCCGGCCAAAGTAGCAGCATAGATTGTATCATGTATGCAATATGCAGGGCTGTGTGTGTTAGGTTGGTGTGTGTTGTATATTGTGTGAGAGTGATCAGTATGTAGGCATGGTGAGGTTTGTCATGCAGATGACGGGGCCAAGTTCTCAAAACTGCAGTGCCAAAAACAATGCATCCCAGCAAAACACATTCCAGCAGTAACCCATAGAAAATGTTTGGAAGTAATATCTGTCACCATCTGAAAAATGGACATGGCGTGAATGTGGGTCCAGACCTACAAACAGTACACAGGTGGAAGTACCCCAGACAGACGGTGTATAATATATTACTGTCAAATGGACACACCTTTGGAATTGTACATACAGGTTAACAGCACATTAGTAGGTTGTGTAGTATGGAGTACCAATGTCATCTGGCCAAACAGTGGCAGACCACAAAGGTCACAGGTATGAAGTATTGAGAAACTTATGATGTTCCTGTTCAAGCCAGCATAAGTGGAATGTCCCATACATATCTGTGAGTCAGATGCAAGTAGTGTCCATAGCACACATGCACCCAGCTCACCCCACCATCACCCATAGGTACCTCTCTGGTCTTATCCCTGCTGTTGGGAATAAGTACAATATGACCCCCACCTCTGTATGGCAATAGTCAAAGAATGCAGCATGCAGAACAGGTGTCCCATGCAGGTGTGTCCCTAGCTGTAAGCAGCACCCTGCCAGCATCCACACCACTGGATCAATAATGACAGAAAGTATTGGCATTAACACTGTGCACACCTACCCTGTCACCCCAGGGGAATATAGTGTCTTGCAGTCTGGGACTGTAGGAGTGATACAATGCAGTGGCCTTCTACAGATGGCCTGCATCACTACCAAATGTCCTACAGTCCTCTGCCAAAGGCCTGTGTCTCACCCCTACTGCCAATGTATGTTATGTCATGGACTCCTGAATAACAACATAAAACAATCTACAGAACCCAAATGCAAGCCCATGTGGACAAATCCCAGTAACATGTTCACCATGTCCTACTGCATGAACTATGGACCAACACCAAATTACTGCTGGGATGAGGCGATAACTATAGGGAACTTATCAGATAATGTTTGCATAATGTTTGGAAGAGGATAGAATAATAGAGGGGGGTAGGAGCATGGATGGCACGGAGTGTGTGAAGTCTGAAACTCAGCCGTGTGCACATACTATCCCTGCCTGCAAACACAGGAATGGGTGGCTACAAACCTCCTCGTAAACCACAATGTGAAGGGGTAATGTCCAGAATTATGACCCCTGCCTCTGGGTAACCTGTGTGAATCTGTAAAGCTGTAAGGTATGGCCACAGCAGGATATGGTCATACTGTCACGTCAATGGATGTACAAGCATGGGATCCTCAGCCACCACTGTACCAAGGTGCTGAACCATTTACACAGACTCATCAGCAAGTGTCTGCAGCTTCCCCTCCAGAATGGCATGATTGTGCAAGAATATGTAGGCTGCAGACCACAATACTGGACACAGCTGCATTCACCCTGTGTTCCCCAGGACATTACTGCAAGCAAATATGTATACCTGACAGTACTTGACATAAAACATCACAATGTAAAACAGTACAAATGTCTAAATATCTCTGCTAACACCAAGACCATATAGCAGAATCAGCACAGACACAATTACCTACAGTAACCCACTATCCTTTGCCCATTGTGACCCCATATTGTCAACCAATCTACAGATATCCCACAGAAAAAGGTTGCTAGCTGTAGGTAGGTGTAGGCCACAGAAGTTTGCACTGGAGTACAACCTACCTGGAATGGAGTCACACATTCAATACCAAAGGTCATACTGGGCATGCTCCCACACTTACATAAATGAAGCCCATGTCTGGCAACAACAGTGAAGTATACATATCTGACAGTCACAGGTGTTTGTGCACACACCAGTCATGCTTTGCACACACACTGGCTAGGAATACACACATATATCCAAGGACAACACACTATAATAGGCCAAAATTACACATACATAAATGTGTGGAAGAGAGTGACAGACGGTGAGAAAAAGCCTCCCATCATGAGGCCTGTCCCACCCAGCAAATATCCAATTGGCTAAAACCACATGATGTGTAAATGTCAATCACTGTAGATATTTGCCTCTGGTATCCCTCAGCACTATAGTGTCTGTGGTGTTTGTGATAACTGTGTAACATGACTGTACAAGTCAGTAGTCACCTAGCAGTTGTATACACGTACCTGTGAAATATAAACCTGTGTGTGCCCGAGTGTTGTGTGTTTGATTCCAGATGAATAGGTTATGGCCCATGCACACACACTGCACTCCCCATTGCCCTACTGTGGCAAGCTTGCTGATGTCTTCACCTTGAAATACACCTTTGGGGAAAGAGTAACCATATAAGCTCTGGGGCATGTGCTATAACTGTGTAATGCTGTAGTGTGATGTACTAGTTGGGTAGGAGTTCTATTCCCAGACATGGCAACTGTAGAACTTTGTGTGTTTGTCTGTGTAGGGATCAATGCTTTTGAGGCCATTCACACACACTACAATTTCAAATGCCCTACTTTGGCAGGGCTGCTGATGTCATTCACTTTGAAATGCACCTGTAGGTAAGGAATAGCCCAGTAAGCTCTGTGGCACATCCTATAACTGCATAATGCTATAGTGTGATGGACTAGTTAGGTAGGAGTTCTATATCCAAACATGGCAACTGTAGAACTGTGTGTGTTTGTCTGTGTAGGGATCAATGCTTTTTTGGTCATTCACACTCACTACAATTTCAAATGATTTACTTTGGCAGGGCTACTGATGTCATTCACTTTGAAATACACCTTTGGGGAAGGAATAGCCCAGTAACTTCTGTGGCATGTCCTATAACTGTGTAATGCTGTTGTGTGATATAGTATATAGGTAGGAGTTCTAATTCCAGACATGGCAACTATGAAACTGTGTGTGGAGGGATGAATGTTTTTGTGGCCGTTCACTGTCACTAGGCGCTCCTAAACATGGAGAACATCGATATCTGTGCAGTAACAAAGACCTGATCCAAGGTTCCAGAGAGCACCCCTGCAATACCAGGTACAGCTCTCACCACACCTGTCGGCCACCAAACCAGGACCAAAACAGTAAAGGTGGAGGAGTGTCCATATTCACCAAGGATATTCACACCACCAGGCTACTTGCCCAACAGAATGCATCTGAAATACCCCCGGTGCAACTAACACTGTCAGACTGCAATCTAATTTGCATAGCTTGTTACAGATCCCCCATCATGCATACATAGATATATATGTCTGCATATATATATATATATATATATATATATATATATATGTATATATATATATATATATATATATATATATATATATATATATATATATATATATATATATATATATATATATATATATATGTATATACACACACACACACACACACACACACACACACACACACACACACACGTACGTCTACATGTATAAATACATTTCCTGTTGAATGACTGTGCTGGATGATATGTTTGTAAAAACATCAGGGTTATGTATGTCTGACATGGCTTAGTGGTAAGTCACTTTGACTATGGTGTGCAGAGTCCTGGGTTTGAGACTTGCAAAGTCTGTTTATTTTGTTGCTGGGCAGAACAATGGCCATTGTATACAGAGTGATTAAGGCACTTTTAAGCAGTTGTAAGTGGGTTTGCGCGAAGGTAAGCACTGCTAACTTATGGTTAAACTTTCTTATACTCAGTTGGCTTCTAAATTGCTTAACCTGTGTAGGCATTGCTTGCCCCCGCACAAACAAGCTTAAACCTGCTTGCCTAAAAGTGCTTACTCCCACTTACCCTGGACTAATTTCTTTAAAAGAAATGAAAAAGGGTGGATAGGAAAGTGGTGAAAAAGGGGCACAAAGTGGGAAAGACAGTAGGGAAAATAGCTAGAGATGTGCAGGATGTATATAGGGGAAGGTCCATAGCTGCCCATTTCTTCTACAGCAACAGCTATGCATATACCCCAATTTGGAGGTAGACTTGGACACTCATACCCCTGAGAGAAGGGTGAGGACTACAGTAGTATGTTGTGAATCCAAGTGTAAAATGGACAGCTATGTACGGGGCAAGATTTTTTTTTTGGGAACAGATTGCCCTTTTTTTTTAGGTGAGAGTGGGATGTTGGGGAGGGATAGTAGGTATATTTGGGGAGGTAAGTTGGGTATGATAACAGATAAGACAGCATAGAGGGGCAGTATATGACATGTGGGGGTAAACACCTTGGATGGGGAGGGGTGTTTGGAAGTTGTAAGCCCATGAGTCCCTAGTGGAAACAGTGGGACTGTGGTCCCCACACATGGGCAGTCACCACTGAACCCTTAAGGCCCCAAAGGTTGCTGTGCTGGGAGTGGAGTAGGAGGCTCAGACTGACCCTCTAGTTGCACAATGTGGCCCTCAAGCTGGTGTAGCAGATCTCTAAACTCCCTGAGGAGCTCACTATGCACCAGACCCTGGACGTGATGACGGGTGAGAATATCCTGTGTGCGCCCACTATTGGGGGTGTGGCTCCATCCCCTGAGGCGGTTCAACCCAAAGGTGGTGCAGGACCAGCAGACGAAGAGGTCTCGGGGTGGGCCCCAGACGTTCCGGTGCCACAGCCAGATGAGGTGGGAGAGGTTGGTCCGCTGGGACCGGCCTTCCCAAACGTGCTATGGTATTTCAATTTTAAAACATATGCGGGTTAGTAATAGTCAACACATTCCAGGATTAGGTATAACAGCATGCATAGATATTCCCATTAACCCGAAACACCAGATATGCCTCAGTTGCATAGAAAACAGAACACATGCATATATGGAATCACAGTGGCCATTACAACAGCATGCATGCACATTGATGGCAGCATGCCACCGATGTGTGAGTATTTATTTATTTATTTATTTATTTATTTATTTCACATTTGTTAACCGGGTTAGTCCAACTGGGTAAGAAATTACCCATTTTTCAGTGGAGACCTAAGGGGAAAAGCCCCGAACAAAATATGCAAATACATACAAATAGAGAAGTTAAAAATATAAAGAGCAAAACAAACTTATGGATACAATGGATAAGAAAAAAAATGTAATCCAAAGAATAGCACATAGCTATATACAAGTTCAGAAGAAGGAAAGTGCAAAAGAAGATAGGAGTAGAGGAAGAATGAAGTGATCTACAGGGAGGAGAAAAAAAGAAGAGTGCTAGGATAAAGTAGATTATATAAAGAGGGAGGGTATAGAAAGAAGAGCAGATTGGATAAAGTAAGATAAGAAAGAGGAAAAAGGTCTTAATGATAAGTCTAGTGAAGAAATGGGAATATGGAAAGAGAGAAGTTAAGTAGGATGGTTACAGGTACATACAGGGTTGTTATGGAGGTACAAAATAAGGTCATGTTTGAAGTTAGGAAGAGAGGTATGACTTCTAATATGGAGTAGAAGATTATTCCAAATAAGGGAGATGGAGTGTTTATAAAGTATTTTACCTATGTTAATATTGGGTTTATAGACTTGTAGAAAAACTTTATCAGAGCTGCACAGGGATCAGGGAGGGGTGTACCAGGAGATCAGGTTGGACAGAGATGGACAGTCAGAGTTAGAATTAAGAATTCGGAAAGCTTGGATCAACTGACATTTGGTCAGAAGGTGTGGGAATTTGAGCCAATGTAGTTTTTTTGAGAGCAGAACAGTGATGGGATTTATAGGGGCGGCTGGTGGCAAATCTAGAAATTTTGTTATAAGTTTGATCAAGTTTTGCCAGCAGGTTATATTGTAAATTGGAAAATAGAGGGGAGCCATAGAGGAGGGTGGGGAGGTGATAGGATTGGGATAGTTGTAGTTTAGAGTTGGAGGTCAGGAATTTGCTGTTTCTATATAACATGCCCAGTCTTTGGTGTGTTTTCTTTATAGAATGAAGTATTTGGAGGTCTAGTTTGAGTTGGTCATCAATAATGACACCTAGAAGTTTAGTGTGTAAATCTGGTGATATGGTGGTGCCATTTAGTGAGGATACGAGAAAGGTGGATTTGTGATGGGCTAGAGCTTTAAGTAGGAATAGTAAGAGCTTAGTTTTAGAGGAGTTCAGGATAAGTTGATTGTTGGAGAGCCACTTCTCAACAGAGTGTAATGAAGACTGGGTGATATGGTGGAGGTTATTGATAGTCAGAAATGGAAATCAGAGTAGAATCATCTGCATACGGTATGATAGGAGAGAGATTGCTGGCAGTGTGTAGGTCATTGGTAAAGAGGTTGAAAAGGAGGGGGCCAAGAATTGTCACTGACCTCAGCTACTGTATGAGAGAAGGATAAAAGTGCTGCGTTAGTACTGTATTTGGGCCTAAAACCATGCTGGGTGTTGGTTAAAAGATTTTCAGTAAGGTAGGAAAGCAGTTGAGAATGAATACACTTTTCTATAATTTTGGAGAAGGGAGAAAGAATAGCAATGGGGCGGAAGTTAGATGGTTCTGTGGAGTTTCCACCCTTATGTAGTGGAATAGTATAGTATTCCTTCCAAATAGAGGGAAAAATAGATTCTTGGATTGAGCGGTTTATTAGAATGGAGACAGGAAGGGTCACAGAGTTAGCAGCAATTCTTAGGAATTGGGGAAGGTATGTTATCAGCGGTGGGGGAACAAGGTTTGAGTTTACTAAGGAGAGTTTTAATATAACTAACAGATACAGGTTTGAGCAAGAAGGGGTCACAGAGGTTAGAGGAGTCAGATTGGGGGTATGGAGAAAAAGTGGGTGTGGTAATAGAATTGAAAGTACTGGAAGTGGAATTAGAGGTGGAGATGGGAATATTAGAGTTGTTAGGTACAAGTTTAGAAATGGTATCAATAAAGTAGTGATTAAAATGAATGGCGGTATCTGAGAGAGATTGATTGGGAAAAGGATCGGGGATTGTGGGTGAGCCAGGGTTGAGAAGAGTTTTTATGGTTGACCAGAACTTCTGGGGGTTAGTAGGTTTCAGAGATTGATCAGAGAGGTAAAATGTTCTTCTGTCCTGGTTGACTCTTTTTTTTGTAAGGTTTCTAAGTTCCACGTAAGATTGAAGGAAGACAGAAGATTTGTTTTTTTGATATTGTTTCCAAGTGGCATCTCTTGTGCATAACGTGGAAGGTTTCTTTGGATAGCCAGGGGACATGTGTAGCTTTGACTTTTATTTTCCTGATAGGGGCCAGAGAGTTGAGTATGTTTAGGAATGTCTGGTTGAAGTAGCTTACTGCATCATTTAAAGGAAGAGAATACAGGCAGGACCCATTAATATTTGAGAGAATTTTGTTAAAGGAAGTGATATTGAAATTTCTTTGGTTACGGACGTATTTTATTTAAAGAGATGAGAATAAGTGAGTTTGGGTGAGTACGTAGTAATGTGGATAGGTAGGTGGTCACTAATGGAGCCAGATAGCATTCCTGGCTGGTGGTACAAATTAGGAAAATTTACGAGAATCCAGTTTAGGATAGAATTAGTGGTTTTTACCAAGGCGGGTGGGGGAGGAAACAAGTTGAGTAAAACCGTGTAGGTTGAGACTATGAGACGGTGTATTAGAGTTAACTAAGTTCCAGTCAATATATACATCCCCAAGTATAATAGTTTCAAAGGGGATGTGATGAAAACACCAAGGTAAGATGTTTTCAAGGATGGTGATATTATTCCCTGGTGGAATATAGATTGAGGCTATGGCCATTTTTTGGTAGTTGTTGAGATGACAGGCTACTATGAGTAGCTCTGCAGGGTGGAAGGAGGGAGGGGTAATTGAATGTGGTAAAATATTGAGACAGTCAGAAAAAAGAATGGAGACACCACCTCCCTTTTTGCTAGGTCTGTCCTGTCTGTAGATATTGAAACCGGGGGGGGGGGGCAGAACTCAGAGTTGTGGATGTGGGGTTTTAACCAAGTTTCAGAGAGAGTTAAAATGTGGGGAGTATAGTGTTGAATGAGAGCATGGAGATCAGGCACTTTGTTGCAGACACTCTGGATATTAAGGGAGAAGAATTTAAATCTTTTGGTTTTGTATGTAGAAGTGAGAGTGGATGGGGAGGTACTAGTGAGAGTAGGATTGCTAGAGGTGTGGGGGGAAGAAGTAATAGTAGATGGTGTAGAGGAATTAGAAAAGAGTTGGATATTAGGACCAGGGTTGGGATGTATATCACCTGAAAGGAGGAGTGTTATCAGGATAGAGAGTAAAGAGATAGGATGAGGGAGAGGATAGAGAAATTTGGGTTTTAAGTTTGAGATTAGATTTAATAAGGGGAGTAATTTTATTTTAAAGAATAAATAGTGTGGTAGAGTACAGTGAGTGTGAGCATACAGGAGTATGGTAGGACCTGGATAGATTTTGAGAGGGATGTAGGTTCCGAGTGGAGGGTAAGGGGAGAATTGCAGGGGAGTCTGACAAGATGTGACATATGTCAATGTAAATAGCAGAGGGAAGAGGAAAATAAATGACAACATCATTAGTAATAGGCATTAGGCAATAGTTACAACAATACAGTATATAAAGCAGTTTTAAATGTGACAGGCAATCTCTAGAAAAAACTAAAGAGATATTAAGATATACCACAAAATATATGTTCTTTACAAACCAAAAAATACGTGGCAATATAGAAACCTCAAGGGGTCCCAACAATAAGACTGCAAATAAAGTTTGTCTTAATCAAAATACAAAACACGGTCTCCTAAATTAGCAGACAGCTGTCTGTGACATATAAGTAAATGCAGACAGACCAACAAAAGCAGATACTCTGCAAAAAATGGAGACAATAGTAAATAGAGGGATACTTTTTCTTACAATATTGTGAAACATTCGAAATACCCCTCAATAAATAAAGCAGTTAATACACCTGTATGCAAAAATAAACACAAAGCAATATAGACAGCAATAAGTTAGTGAAGCTACAAATGTTACTCAGGCAGGATAGAAGGGAAGTATCATAAAACTAAGAAATAAAACCGCTAAAAACTGTGCAAGCAGTGAGCAAAGTCCCTAAAAAGCAACTCCGCTCATATTCAACAATCATTTATAACAAATCCAAAATGTAGAGATCCCAACAAGTCCCAATAAGCAAACCCTACAGATGACAACTCGCAAGCAAAGTTTCATCCAAAAGAATTATCAAGCACCCTTACAGAAGGTTGCTATTCACAACTGTGAGGGAGCTAAAAACAAGGCCCAAATGTCACACAGCCAAACCAGTCCCAAAAATGACCATTGCAGCTATTCAATCCAGCAATGAAAGGAACACAATTAGGCCCACTCACCGACACACACACTTCGGGAAAAAAACCCTATTCAGCAGTGACTAAGCTCGTTCAAAATGCACTTTCTTCAATAATGGCCAGAAAATGCAGCAGTTTAATTAATGAACAATTCTGTTCAATAACAGACACTCCGTATAATCACATTCAGTTCAAAACGCACTTTGTTCAATAACAGCCAGAAAATGCAGCAGTTTATTAACAAACTAACTATGAACAGATATTCTGAAGTCTGTAACTGTGCATGCAAAAGAGGTAGTTTGATGAAGAAATAGCATAGCAGATATGTTATCTGTATACACCGTCACTTTTTTTTTCTTCCACAATACTGTATGCTCAGAGTAAGCAAGAGACTAAGCTTTAGTTCAAGAAAATCTGGTTAAAATGGCAACAGCAGAAAGAACATTTGCTGACAGGTGAAGTCCGACTAGAAAATGCAGCAGTTTAATTAACGAACAATTCTGCTCAATAACAGACACTCCATATAATCGCATTCAGATCAAAACGCACATAACTTGCTTTGAACAGATACATGATACCCTATACATTCACATAGATACAGAAATAGACACTCAGATATATAATCCGATGCTTTGGCTTCTACGAGAACATATTAGGCTTTCTCCTGTTACAGTCTCTTCTCAGTGAAAATTTCAACATGGCACATGCATAGAACAAATTTCAATATTTATCAAACAATAGGACATATGTCCCAGCAGTAGATTTAATAGTGCGCATACCGACTGAGTTGTGTATTTAGTTTATTGTTGCAGACATGGTGGAGGGGGGGGATGTCAATTAACAACATGTATATCCCTGTAGTTCTCATTACTTTCCTAGTCAGTGCTGTGATCTGTACCTTACAGCTATTATTACACTACCCTATGGCCTTAGTTTGGACAGTGGTATGGATGTAGACAGCTATGTACATGAACCGTGTTTTACCTGCAGTATACACCTCTTACCTGGTATACCTGTGGAGGTATTGTTTAACTCTACCTGACTGTTTCTACACATATTCCCAGATTCCAGGTTGATGTTATGCACATACTTCTCCACCTCTTATTGCACACACTCTGGGCATGTCTTGACAACATGTAGGTGAAACCCGGACATATTTTGACTATTGCCCTCATAAACCTTTGGTGAGTTGTACAATGACAGGTTTGTTTTCATAGACATTTTCCAAATGTTTACAGGCCTGACAGTTATAGGATATTAAATGCTGCCTACATGTTCGAGATTAGCATGTTGATATGCCAGGGGGACAGGGTAACAGCCAGCAGATATGAGCCAATTTTCTGGACATTCCAGACAGATCTGTGCAGTTGAGGGGTATGATTCTGCATACAGCTTACTACCACTCCCAGGATTCGAACCATGGCTGTGTGCTAAAATAAAAGTGTACATCACATTTGGGTGTGCTGTATAGATATTTGCTGTGTATCTTTTCTCTGAATTCTTTCTATAAGTCTCCCGTGGTTTAACAATCTGACCTTGTAATTACAACACTATATATAGGGTTTCCTAGACAGTTTTATTATGTAGCACTGTGTGGCTGACAGTGATGAGTAATTAGTCAGAGATACCACAACACTAACACTGCCATACAATACCAGACTAAACATTACCAGTCCAAGATTTCCATCTTTTATTTCTAGGCACAGTTTTCATATCTGACAGACCTGTGGGGGGAATATTTAACACTACCTGAATGTTGTCACACATATTACCAGATTCCACATTATTATTATGCACATACGTCTCACTCTGTTACTGCACACACTCTGGTCATAGCTTCACAACATGGGGGTGGAGTTGGGGCATACTTTGCTTATTACTCTCATAACACTTTGGTGAGTTGCTAGAGTGACAGGTTTCTTCTTATGGATATATTTCTGACAGTTATGATGTTAATGTCTGACAATCAGTTGTATATCATTATTTGTTGCCTAAACTTCTGGGATCATCCCACTGATTTGCCAGGAGGACAGGGTGACAGGCAGGGGACTTACACCAATTATCTGGACTTTCTGACAATATCTGTACAGTTGTGGGGTATGAGTCTGCATACAACTTACTACCACTCCTAGGATTCGAACCATTGCTGTGTGTGCTAAAAATACAACACTTCACATCTCAGTTGAGTGTGCTATTTGGATAATAGTGTCCATCTTTTAACTGTTTTCTATCTAAGTCTCTCTCAGTTGTACAATATGACGTGATTACAACAGTCATATACAGACATTCCTACACATTTTATTTATGTAGCACAGTGTGGGTAACAGTGCTTAATACAACAGTACTATTAAGAGAATGCAACACTACATTACCATATGATACCAGAGTAAACCCAAGCAGTCCAGCAGTTAGACCTTTATTGTCAGGGTGTTAACCTTTTATTTACATACAACCTATATGAGACTCTTCCTGCCATATTGTCTGGTTTATTCAGTACATGCCATGCACAATACAGGTTTTATACTGTCAATTAACGTTCTACTACTTTTAGACTTCTTTCTTATGACAGTACATGCAAGATTATTACTAACCTGTCTCGCGTCACAACCTCTGCAATCTACAGGCATGGGCTTCCCAGTTCACAGCCCACTTGTCTGCCACTGTCAAAGACATAAGAAGAATATTTAGTCATACCTATCCATAATATACATGAGCTGACAATTACTAAACAGGCAGACTGATACTTGCACACAGCTGGGACATCACCTGTCCACCTAGCCTCTTGGATCCACTTATCCACACCCTCTTTCTCCATTTCAGGTCGGCATAGTGATGCCTGACCTGCTCACCAGTTCAAGGTATGCCAGTGGCACTGGTGAGGTCATGGGTGAGACGGTCCCAGGCTTCTGCTTTATATTGGGAACCCTGGTATTGGCCCTGCAGCAGTCTCTGGTCATGGTCTTTAACAAGGAGTCCTGCCATGACTTTGGACTCCTTGATGCCCCTACGCTGCACCCAGATGTGCACTCTTTCACCCACACCGGTCATAGTGCCTACAGGAGGAAGCTGCAACCAGTTATGAGATGTATTCCTGCCTGTGAGGTTTAAGTAGGGCCAGACATGGCAACTGTGAAACTGTGTTTGTGTTTGTGTTTGTGTGTGGGTAATCAATGTTTCTGGGGCCATTCACAGTCACTAGGCGCTCCTAAACATGGAAAACATTGATATCTGTGCAGTAACAGAGACCTGATCCAAGGCTACAGAGAGCACCCCTGCAATACCAGGTACAGTTCTCACCACACCTGTCAGCCACCAAACCAGGACCAAAACAGTAAAGGTGGAGGAGTGTCCATATTCACCAAGGATATTCACACCACCAGTCTACTTGCCCAAAAGAATGTGTCTGAAATACCCCCAGTGCAACTAACACTAGGTCAGACTGCAATCCAAATTGTATAGCTTGATACAGATCCCCCACCATGCCCCAAGATTCTCACTACTACACCTTTTGAAACATACTGGGAAATATTATGATACAACCAAACACCCTAATACTTGTGACTTACACTACCCTGCCATTAACTGGGAAAAGTACTTGTGTACCAACACATTTACCCAACAGTTCTTGGAAGTCATAATTCCCAATGCCCTGGAAAAAGTAACCCATAGTCTCACCAGGGGCTCAAATATCCTAGACCTGGTCATTACCAACATGGGAAATCAATGCTCCACACCTATGGTCACCCCATCGGAGGTCAGGTCTGCTCCATCAGCTAATCACCCTTAACATCCACATCCCTCCCTCACACCCCAGTAAGGAGACTTCTGTAACACACATCTCCAAAGCAAACGTCATGCTACACATGTCAGACGTGACTAACGTCATGACACCCATGCAGATGGGAACTGAAAGGATGACTGCTAAATCCTACATGAAGGCACTGTACAAGCACATCCACTCATGCATAAATCATGCCATGCAATATAGAACCAAGATGCTCCCCACCAAGAAAAGGAAGCCAATGTGGTGGCTGCCTGCCATAAACATACTGTACAACAAAAGGAAGAAACTGTTGCAGAAACGGGGGAATTTTCAGGATGCAAAATGCTCCCTTGCCAGCCACAGTAAGAAGCTGAGATCCCTCATAACATCCACCACAGCTAGTTACTAACATAATATAGCCAAAGATGCCAAAGACAACTGCAAGCCTTTCCATAGCTATGTCAGGAATCTAAATGGCAATGCTCAGATCTTCTCTGAGCTACAACAGGATGATATTAAATATACTGCTCCGAAGGATATTGCCAATATCCTGGCAGATCTATTCAATGCCAACTGCACCCCCCTCCCATGAAAGGGCCCATCTCAGCACTGAAGGATTGCCAGATTCTGGTAATGGCCACACAGGTAAAAACCACACTCTCCAGAGCTAAGACAACCACAGCCATGGGACCAGTCAACATCCCGGGCTGTGCACTACATGAACTACAAAATGAACTGGCACCTCACCTACGTGCCATGTCTAATCATAGCCACACCTCAGGCTCTGTGCCCATTGTGTGGTGCACAGCTACAGTTATCCCAGTCCACAAGGGGGGATCCACCTCGGATCCTGGGAACTAAAGCCCCAGCAGTATGGCATGCCTGGTCTGCAAGGCCATGGAATGTATTATCATGGAAATTAAAACAAAGACATTGGCAACCTGTCAACACTGGACCCCAACCAGGTTGGGTTTCTGAAGGGCTGATCATGTCACATCAACCTGATTGACAACTTTGAATCAGTCTCCAGAGCTGTGGACATGGGTAAGGTGGTTTACATGGGTCTATATCGCATAGTCAAAGTTTAATAACTTCAGACACAGAATGTTCAAACCATCCTTTTTGAAGTTAAAAAAACTTTGACAATGGATAAAACACAAAAAAAGAGAACAAAATCAAAATAAACTGTTGTAAGCAGGGGGGGGGGGCAAGCCAGTGGTTGTGCCCCCCACACCCCCTGCTACTTAAATATACCAACTCTGAGATTACACCACATTGGACAAAATGGAAACCTCCTCTTACGGAGATTTTCATGGAAATGCTCGAACATCTGCAAATTTGAACTTATGATCTCAACCATATGAGGTTTGAACTTGTAGAAGTTTGGCTATCTGATAGGAGCCCATTTCACACAGCCTATCTGGATCTCACCAAGGCCTTCGACACCATCCCCCAGTCTGGAATCATAGATAAATGTACCAAGATGGCTATTAATCCCTATGTCACCCAATGGGCTGCCGACTGCTGTACTGACAGAACCAACACTGTAAATGTAGGTGACACCAACTCCAGCCCCAGACAAGTGACAGTTGGAGTATCTCAGGGTTCAGTCCTGGGACCGCACTTGTTTGGCATCTACTGCTCTGAAGTACAGTCCAACACTAAGGGACTCTGGCAAACAAAGGTCGCAGATGACTGCAAACTGGGAGCCAATATTGAATCCCCACATGATGTGGATATTCTACAGAAGGGCCTTACAGAAAGAGATGCTTGGTGCCTGAGCCATGGCCTCAAGATCAATGCCAAGAAATGTATAGTTATCCCCTTTGGGAAGGGACAGGTACCTGTGAAGTACCACATAGGTGGCAGTACACTAAACATCTGAAGTGTGATAAGAGACGTAGGGACACAAGTGGACAGTGGTCTCACCTTTGATAACCACATCGCCACAACAGTCAGGAAATCCACCTATGTGGCACACCTCATCACTAAGGGCTTAACATCCAGGAAAAAGGAGGCCATTGTCTCACTGTAGTCATCTCTCAGTAGACCCAATACAGACTACAATGGCCCATTATGCATGTACCTCACAAGACATCTGCAACAACTATAAAGGCTGCAGACATACCTCACTAAAAGAATCACAGGCCTAAACCAGATACCCTAAGCTGACTGTCTGAAAATCATCCAGCTATACTCCCATATTGTGTACTCAGAGGTGCTCACTGTTCAACATACAATGCCATGTCAAACCCACAGCTGTTGGACATGCTACACTTAAAGAATTCCAAACCCTCACAGCCACATGCTCCAGGGATCCAAACCTTGTCATCACAATGAACAATACATGCTGGAGGGATGTGTTCATGACCCAGAAATGCCCCTGACTCTGGAATAGACTGCCCATACATGTCAAGCAGAGTGCCTCTTTGGCCCTTTTCAAAAGGAACCTGGATGATTGGATGGGAGATAGGAAATTGACTCTCGGGATCATGTCAGTTGCCCTGCTAGACAGGAGTCCAGGGAAGTAAATATTGTGGGAAGACATAGCCAGGGAATTGTCATGGCTAGGCATGTATAGGCCCTAGGGCTGATAGCCTAGTACCAACCGATGAACCTATGACCTACGCTTTGCATTGCCCAACCTTGGCAAGGCTGCTGATGTCATTCACTTTGAAATACACCTTTGGGGAAGGAGTAGCCCAGTAAGCTCCATGGTGTGTGCTATAATTGTGTAATGCTGTAGTGTGATGTACTAGTTAGGTAGGAGTTCTAATCCCAGACATGGCAACTATAATAATTTGTGTGTTCATGTGTGTTTGTCTGTATAGAGATCAATGCTTTTGAGGCCATTCACAGTCACTACAACTTCCATTGCCCTACTTTGACAAGCCTGCTGTCATTCACTTTGAAATACACCTTTTGGGGAAGGACTAGTCCAGTAAGCTCCATGGCATGTGCTATAACTAACTGTGTAATGCTGTAGTGTGATGTACTAGTTAGGTAGGTGTTCTTATCCCAGACATGGCAACTGTGAGACTTGGGGTGTGTGTGTGTGTTTGTCATACGTATCCTGTGTGGAGAGAGCTGTGTGTGTGTGTGTGTGTGTGTGTGTGTGTGTGTGTGTGTGTGTGTGTGTGTGTGTGTGTGTGTGTGTGTGTGTGTGTGTGTGTGTGTGTGTGTGTGTGTGTGTGTGTGTGTGTGTGTGTGTGTGTGTGTGTGTGTGTGTGTGTGTGTGTGTATGTACAGGACTCATGGTGCAGCGAGTTTTGCAAATTTCTTATATGGTGGGCCTAATATATTTCACAATGTCCACCTTAGAAGGAGAACAGATGTCAAAAAGCAGAGAGGATGAGGTAGACAATTCATACCCCTACATGTGACATGGCTTGGGGAACAATATAGGCAACCCTTGTATTACCCAGAGAACACCCTCCACCCATATCTCATACACACACACACACTAGGCTAGGCAACAACCACTGAGTTGGTAGTTCCCTGCATATTGCCCACAGATAGTAACCATGGTGTGATTGCAGTGGACTACAGAGGACATGGCACCCTGTTCAATCCCTACAATAGCCAAATCATTGCATACAGTGCTCCTTCATCATGTTCCTCACTGGATGCCTGAAACAACTGTAGAGCCAGCAAATGTAACCCACAAAGGACATACCATTCCTTATACACATGCCCTGTATGGACAGATGCCACTGACAATAGGAAATATCTGAATCATGCTGTCAGTGTAGGTGGAGGGTCACCCTGGTGTCCATTGCCAGTCCTCACCACATGAGGTCAGGAATAGCACATCTGATAATAACAATCTGTCTACACAACATGCCCCAGACACCCCGGGTACACTTTCACATGTCACAGAACATGCATGTGAGACGTGTGCACATCCCAGGCACTGTCCATGTTATGGAATATAGAACACATACATGGCAAGCATTGCACAGCACTGACCACCCACAATAGTAACCTAGATGACTGGATGCTGAATACAATACCCACCTGTGTGGGTCAATCCAGACACTACACACATGAGCCACACTGCAGACCATTGTCATGTGGCCTGATGCCAAGGTATACCCTTTACCTAGCCTTGTACAGCCTTCTGGCATAGTCAACCACTACACACCTGTGAAGCAATGCACCCATGCATGTCAGTACTGGTAAACCTGTGTGTGTGTGTGTGTGTGTGTGTGTGTGTGTGTGTGTGTGTGTGTGTGTGTGTGTGTGTGTGCGTGTGCGTGTGTGTGGAGTATAATGATCAGGATGCCATTCACACTCACTACATTTCCCATTGGCCTACTGAAGCATGCCTTCTGATGTCAGACGCCTTGACATACCCTTTGCCCATATATCATCCTCATAACCCCTGTGGTGCATGTGATACCTGTGCATTACTGTATTGTGGCAAACTAGCTAGTTAGGAGGTCTAATCCTGACCCTGCCAACTGTGATAATGTGTGTGTCCCTGAGAGATTGTGGCTGTGTTGACCTTGACACCTGTTCTTGTGGACAGGCACATGTACTACACCTACTTTATCCCTCCTTTATCACTGTTGCTGATGTCACTCACAGTCAAATATACCTCTGTACAGCTCCCCAACATGAAAGCTCTGTGGTACATGCTATAACTACATAGACATGTAATAGCAATACATAGTCAGGCAGGGGTTGGGAACCCTGTACTGGTAAGTGTGTGACACAGACATGCTTAGGTTTTACTCTCCCACCCCCTCCCTGTCTTGCTTTGTCTCTCTCATTCCCTGTCTGGTGGATGTGGAGAAGGACACCTGGCTTTGCTTAGGCAGCAGCTTGTGTTTTGTAAGTGATGCTCATAATTAGCTGATGGCATCTGCACGAATTTGAGTCCCCCACTAACTGATTGCATGTGGAACAGCTGTGGTAACATTCCCATAGCCAGTTGCATGGAAACACACTCCTATAACTAGGAACATCATGTGGGTGTTGGCCCTTTTCATTCACTGTGAGCAGGACTTCATGTCGGTAGTTGAATATACCTCTAACAACATACACTGTGGAGACAGGCCAACAAACGGGGGGATGTTCCAGACATGACTGCAGAATGTAGGTGTTGCTTTTCTACATTTGGAGTAATGTTAGTTTAACAGGGTTTGTGTGGATATGGCTGGTCTACATGATTTAATACCTGTCATGACAGTGTTGTGTTTGAGGAAACTCCCACCTGTAGGGTTATCTGCAGACTGGCCAGTGTTTGGAGTCTTATGTGTCTTGTGTTACTCACAGATTGCCTATCTTAGAACTGCAGAAGCATAGTCTAAGGATTGCAGTCAGTACATGGTGACATGCGAGGTACTGACTTCATATCCCTCATAGGACATATGTCACAACAAACCCTGTTACAGCAGTAAATGTATGAGGTTATCACAGCAACATGTCAATATTGGCCTTGTTTGTGCCTCCAGCCACAAGTCTGTCAACCTTTGTACATATGTCATGCAGTAAGAGATGCATATGTTCTGTACACCATTATTTATTGACATCATACCTGATAACACGCCAGTGAGATATCAGACTGCTACACATGTTATGTATAGTAGGGGTTATATTTGGGGACATAACCTGGGCATTCTATGCTGTGTGTATAGTAATGAGGTGATTGTCAACAGTATGTGTATTGCGAATACGTGCCTTGGCCTGTGTACAGACTGTGGGAGATGTCATTGTTCTTGGTCCTGTTCTATCTGATGTTACATGCTGTTCCAGTGTATGGTACCTTATCGGCTTACATGTTTGTAGTGCCAAACACACACCTGTCCCATACCACAGACAGGCATTGGACCACACTGTGTCTTGGCACACTATATGTAGGGTTAGTGTGTGAGTGGCAAATATGAGGATGATGTTGATCAGACAGTCCATATACTGTAATATTAAGCTTGCTTACCATATGTGGCTGTGTTCACATTGGTTGTGGGTATACACTTTCACACAGGTGTCTGTTACTCTGTGCTGTGACATGCCTGTAGAGCCTGCTATATTTGCAGGTACATGTGTATTCCCCCATAAGAAAGGTAGGCCAGTGTTGTGGCAGTCTGCTTGTAGTTTGTACAGTTCTTTGTTACATGCCTAGCAGCTTAGTGTAATTACCCAGTGTGATGTTATGTCCAGATATTTGCCAGATGTACTGCTGCCGGTCAGGTTTATATCACAACACCGAAACAGCTTAACATCGAATACCATTATATCGAACTACTAACGTCGAACTGCAAATAAATCAAAAGCAAATAATGATGAACATCATTCTATCGTATAAAAATAGTTGGCCATTTTTCAAGCAAAGAAATGTACGTCATTCGTTCAGTCATGAATATTTAAAACGTACTCTAATTGTTTAACAGTCTTACGTTCCTGTTTTGTACATGTGTATATTCACGTTAATTCAATTATAGAAAGTAATTGACTGTTAAGTATAATTAATAGCACTGATTGCTATAAAACTACAACACCTACGTTGTTTGTCGTATGCTTAACTGCAACCGAATAGCAGCATGGCTACCGCTGTTGAACGCAATATCCCTGGAACTGTAGGTGAAGTTTATCAATGCGTAGTTTCCCAAAGAATGACCAAAATGTTACATGTAGATGGTTATCTTTACCATTTAGAGAAAACAGTAAAGAACAAGCTGTACTGGTGTTGCAAATGCAAAATATTAGAAAAGTGTTGTGGTAGGGCTATAACAGAGTTGGTAATAAGAGGTAACAAGCTAGTTAAAGTCCATGTCTCACTTCCATGCACCTGATATAGCAGAAGTAGAGAAATACCGAGCCTGCCATAGTTTGAAAGAAAGTGCAAAATGTAATAACTCAACACCTGCATTAGTTGTAGATGATGTACTAGCAACTACATCACATGAAACATTAATGTCACTTCCATCTAGACGTTCTATGCTCCAGCAAGTAAACAGAGTACGAAGACAAAGATGTTGAAATATGTCTGTTGCTTGTAATATTGCTGTTGTTGACACTACTAAATGTTCACTGAAAGATGGTACATTTATACAAAGTAGGAAAGATGATATTTACAGTAATACACACGTGTTAGTGTTTACTACAGAAGAGAATTTACGTGATTTGTGTAATGCTACTATATGGTACATGGGCAGTATATTTCTTACTAGAGGGAGGTTATTTTGACAACTGTATACAATCCATGCGTTAGTAACATTTGCAGAGAATACTAAGTGTTTGCCGATAGTGTTTGCTTTGATGACTAAAAAGTCGTATAAAGCTTATAACATTTTGTGGGAATGTGTGCACGAGCTACTTTCTACTTGTGACTTGCAGTATAAAGTAAGGTTCATATTAGCAGACTTTAACTAGCTGCAATTAAGAGTGTAAAACAACCTTTCATCTGTAACTGGTAAAGACTGTTTCTTTCATTTTACGCAAGCACTATGGAGGAAAATACAGGCATTAAGGCTCGTTACTCTGTATGGCAGTAATAGGAGTTTTCAGCTAGATGTGATACGTTTGATAGCTTTAGCATTTCTACATCCAGATGATGTCCTTGATACATTTAAATGTGACAGTGCAAACTTTTCTCCTGATGGTAAAGAGCTACTGACGTACTTTACAGAGATTTATGTATCTGGACGTCCACGGAAGCAACCAATACAAATTTCAAATGTCGGTTGCTTTCCTACAATGTTTCCCATAGATTTTTGGAACGTTATGCATTAAACCAGTTATCACTTCCCAGGACACAAAATTACACAGAAGGCTGGCACAGGCGCCTACGTTGTTTGTTAGGCAGACAAATAGCTGATATTCCTTCTATTGTAAATGTGCTGGTAAGCAAGCAGAATAGAGTCAATGAAACCTGACTATTGATGAAATTAGGTTGCCCTACATCACCCAAAAAGAACAAGTACATTGAAAGGGAACTCAGATTGCAAGGTATTATTAAAAGCAAGCCAGAATACACAGCTAATCTGTTTATAAATGCAATTGCGATGCTTTTGAGATTGTAATTAATGTATAGTGGTGTACATGCATACCAATTAAATTGTAAATACTTCAGTTAAAGTTATTTGGGTAAAGCACGTCATGTTCACTTACATTTACACAATTGGGATTTTATATATCAATGGTTTCTAGAGTCAATTAGTTTATTGGATATATGATCTTTACACTTATGTTACATCACTAGCATGTTCACATCCTTGTTTGCATACAGGTGGCAAAGTGTTGCTATTCGGATTTTGTTTTTTTGATATTTTAAGCTTTCATGTTTTTCACAGTTCGAAGTTAGTAGTTCGATATAATGGTATTCGATCTTAAACTGTTTCGGTGAAGTGATATAAACCCCTGCCAGGCCACCATAACTGTCATGTATTTCTGACAAAGCAGTGGGATGCTGTACAGATGTATGTTACTAACTAGTGGGTAGTATGTGGCCATGTGACCTTCCCCACCGGTTATTGTGTCAGGACAGACAGGAGTGTGTGAATGCATAAACTGTGTCGGCATATGTAGTCCAGTATTTACGTGATATATCCATTTACATGGCTGTTAACATCCACATTGTCAAGATTGGTCCACATGTCTCGCACTAAGGGGATCTGTGTATACCTCTGGACTGACCAGTGTGTGCCAGACTGTCCATATTTAGTGGTCATATCTCTGCTGTAGTCCACAGGATCATTACTGTGATATCAGCGGTACTGTACTATGATGACCTTAGGATGTCTGTCAGTAACTGATGGCGTACATGTCAATAGCAGATGTTACCTCCCACACACAACATTTCTGTTAAGACAACCCCTGCTACAGTAGCAACAATCTACATATATACCTGCAATACATGCATGTCATCCCCTTGCACTAAATGGTTGAGACTATTGGTGTTGAGGGAATGACTCCACTCCATGCTCTGCACATATGGTAAACATATATGATATATCCATATATCTATATAGATATATACACATATACATATCTACATGCATATATTGATATATATATATATTGATATCTATATATATATATATATATATATATATATATATATATATATATATATGTATACACGTGTGTGTGTGTGTGTGTGTGTGTGTGTGTGTGTGTGTGTGTGTGTGTGTGTATATATATAATATATATAATATATATATGTATATATATATATATATATATATATATATATATATATATATATATATGCATATCTATATAGATGCACATATAGTTATAGATATCTACATATATATCGACATAAATACACACACACACACACACACACACACACACATATATATATATATATATATATATATATATATATATATATATATATATATGTATATATATAATATGGGTCTAGGACTATTCACTGAAAGCACATTTCAGTGAAGCACATTTGACTGCACAATTCACTGAAAGCTCAATTCACTGAAAACACAATTCACTGAAAGTTATATATGGCCTTTTCCCCACTGTAGTGCAACCCTGGAGTTAGAATATATAGTAAGGGGGTGTGGGGGGCATAGCTCCTCACTTATTTTAAATATTTTGAACTATACACATGGATACTTGCAATTTCAATACATTACTTTTTTCTAAACTTAATATATATCCAAACTATGTGGGGGTGGTGCCCCCCACACCCCCCTTATTATATATTCTAACTCTGGGGTCACACTATAGTGGGGAAAAGGCCATATATAACTTTCAGTGAAATGTGTTTTCAGTGAAATGTGTTTTCAGTGAATAGTCCTAGACCCAGAGAGAAAGATCTATATTTGGCCATATATATATGATGCACTACACAGATGCATATAAATACATGTATATGAATATATGTGTATGTACATGTACACATATATCAACTATATATCCATATCCTTGTCATGTGTAAACAATACTGTTGTGTATACCTTCCCAGATGTATCACACCGTATGTATCTGATATGTGTATATTTAGATATAACAACAAATGTGATGCAACAGTAATATCACTAAGTACTACACAATTGTAGAAGTCACAACAATTGTTCAATACTATTCAATATGTATATTGACAGATATATTGGAAAAACAACAACTGTCTTCACAGTTGTCATGGCATAATTGTTGGGACTATAGTGTACAGGGTCCTAGGTTCAAGACCTGCAAGGGCTCTTTGTTTTGTTGCTAGGCAGAACAAGGATTGCTGGATACAGAGTGATTAAGACAGTTTTGAGCAGCTTTAAGTGCATTTGCATGGGGTTATGTGAAGCTAAGCGGTGCTAACGTACAGTTAAACTGGGCGCTTACACCGTGTAGGGTTTGCTTACCAGTACGCAAATGTGCTTAGCTGTTATATTGCAGCAATGCTAATACCTACTAAGCATGGCTCAGCCCTGGTAACCAGTGCGCACATTCCAGTCTGATAACATAGCAGGGTAATGACATCTGTAATAAGTGTATGTAATTCCATGTACATAACATGCATCTCTGTGCTGTCATTACAGTAGCAAGGGGTGCGAGTCTTCTGTCTGGGACACATGAGTATATATGGCTTGTACAACACTCTTATCTGTGTGAATGTGTTATATACAAGGGTAGTATCCCAGGTTATATGCAGTCACACTGGCATGTAGTGTATCATTGCGTTACTACTGTTGACCGTGCTTTCCTAAGTAAGAGTAGATTGCTAATTGTAGTAATGGAAACAAACACCCCTGCATGCAAAGATGGACTCTGAGTCCTCACTGCCATGTTCCTGGTGTGTGAGCTATGTCTCATTATGCATTTTCTTCTGGATAATGATCTGACATGTGGAAAATAACTGTAGACTACTGTGTGTATAGCACATGTCAGTGAGGGCTGCCATCATGACGTAATGGCATACCTATCGGTGTCGGACATCTATCTGTCAACACATTCATCCTAATGAATAGATAGTTGGTGAGCTGATGTTGTCAGTC
>NC_056737.1:1522894213-1522896713 GCF_019279795.1 Protopterus annectens | reverse complement strand
CTGTCCCATCTGATTACCTTAACCCATGGGCCACACGTTGGCAGAGTCCAGGCAATTGCTGACACGGGTACTGCACAGCTAGTACTTGCTGGACATTCCTGCAACTCCCTCAGAGTTGTGGCATGTTACTAGGCAGCCTGCATGACTGGTTTGCTACATGTGACATCTGTCTTGGATGGCCATCAGTTTATTTCCTACATTATTCCTGTCCCATACATCCTCACCACATACATGACTGTCTGCACTGTTTGCCATGGAATATGCGGTGGTGAGGTATGACTACATGTCCAACTCCTGGGTGCTACCTTTTGGGTATGGGGTGCACGCCATGGCATGTACGATGTGTGCAAGCCATGGCTGCCTCTGTTGCAGATAAGTGGGCACATTTGATGGCCAAATGTCTTGGACAGCAGCCCATTTCTTGGTGTGACATTGGGGACGTTTACTTGCTGGCAGGTGCATTTCCATGACAAATGCATGCAGTCCGTACCTGACAGGCACTTCCACTATATTTTATCTGGAGTGTGTGCACTCACATGCTTCCAGTGTTTGTAAAGATATGTATTCCCCATATTTGCTGTCCTAATATACAATTTCATATTACACACTCATTGCTCATGTTAGGACCACATTGCAGGTTGTAAGAGTTGTGGACTGCAGTATTGGATATGCCATAGTGTAGATCTGTAACAGTTGCCATTGTAATACTGCTATATACTCTGTTGTAGCACTGTATAAGGGTGATGTTTCCCACATGTCCCTACTATAGTCTATTTGCCCCACCATTATGTTCCTCTCTGTGCACACATTTTGCAATGACAGGATGTTATATTGCAGTAGTCTGACATACCTTTCAGATACACCATCATGGTGACCACTGTGATGCAGTGCAGTTAACAGCAACAATACGTGAACATGTACGGCATGCATTATGGATAGGTGTTAAATGTGTGCATGGAATATACCATGGCCATAACATGACCTTTGTATATAACATGACCGGTGTATTGGCAAACCTGAACAAACACTATACTCACCAGCTACAGGCTGCTGCCTTGGAGGTATACCAGAGGGACCTACATAAGTGTGTGAGAGATGTGATGTCAGTAGCCACAGCTGTGGCATTTGTACAGGATGGGTGCAGTATTACAGGACATCAACAGTACAAGCCCACAATACTACAGATTATGCACCTCTGTTTATTACTACTACGCAGCAAAAGACTATATATATATATATGTCTTTTTGTTTATTTATTTTACATTTGTTAACCGTGAAAGTCTGACTGGGTATATGCCCATTTTCAACAGAGGCCTAGGGAGAAAAGCTACATATATTCAGACATATGAGATTTACATAATATAAGAGCACAATCTAGCATATGAGATGAAGATAGAAACAGTATAATTATAGTAAAGGCACAGTTCAGCAAGAGAAAAGACCTATATGTCAGAGTATAATATCACAAGGAAGGCTCCATATATTCAGACAAGCAAAATTTCACATAATATAAGAGTATAATCTAGCATTTCAGAGGAAAAAAAAACAGCGTATTTATAGCAAAGACACAGTCTGACAGGTGATGACATATATCAGAGTATAATAACAATATAAGGTGCAAGACATTTGCCTAGTAGTATTAATTTCTCACATCGAGAAAAGAGTAAACATTGTACTGCAATCATCTGCTAGTTAAAGGATATGAAATACTGATAACATGTTGACAGCTAATAGAGCTGGCAGCTAATTAGTGGTACAGGAGAAAGGGGGGGTTAGTTGGGGTATGGACAAGGACATAGCCAGTGAGATTTTAGGTGTGCTTTAAGAGCATTTTTGAAGAGACTGCTGGAAGGGAGGGTAGTTATGGCAGTGGGAAGTGAGTTCCAAATTTTGGATATGTAGTAGCATCTCTCATATGCATGATCCAACTGTACAGATGCAAATGGATATGCAACAGTGGTCTACTGATGTGCCCTGTGGCCTTACCTGCACACTGCCCTGCCATTGTGTGGGTAGCACCCACCTCCACTATGATCTCCGCCAGGTATTATGTGTGTGGGTGGGCAGGTGCCCCAAGGCTGGCAAGGAGCTCCTAAACATGTGTCGGGATGGCTAGATGGCATGCCCCCCCCCATTGTGAGCTGTTCCCCCCTGACTGCAGCAGCACACCGGGCATTGCAAAGTAAGTCTGTGCAATGATGCTGGACCTGCTCATAACTGCAGTTATGCAGGCTGGCATAGTTTACTCTGTGGACAAGATCGTTCCACAGGGCAGTCCACTCCTGCTACTTATGTGCTGTTAAGCCAAACAACACCTGGTAGTGGTGCACCAGGTGTAAGATGATGACGACGTCATTCTCCTCTGCTGTATAAATGGGAAGCCTCTCCCTGGACATCCTGCCTGAAAGACATAAAGATGGGAACAGGTCTGAGGACCTCATACAGCAAGGGTTATCATAGTCTTTAATACACATGTCTGTCTCCCCCCACCATATCTGCA
>NC_056737.1:1522889213-1522891713 GCF_019279795.1 Protopterus annectens | reverse complement strand
ATATATATATCTAGAGAGAGAGAGAGAGATACACACACACATATACCTGTATGTATGTATATATATATATATATATATATATATATATATATATATATATATATATATATATATATATATATATATATATATATATATAGATATATAGTTTCATAGTTTCATAGTATAGTACTAGGCTATCTGCCCTGGGGCATTTGCAAGCCTACCCATAGTGATGTGGCTTTTGCCACCCCATGAAATGGTACAAAAATGTACAGAATAAATCTAGAATACTGTGCCTCTGTCTAATAGTGACACAATGAAGGTCCCCTTATATAATAGAATTAGTTTACTGTGCCCCTGTCTAGCAGTGACCCAGATGTGACCCCTGGGGTAAATTTTCGATCTCCCATCCACTCATCAAGATTTCTCTTGAAGAGAGTTAGTGAGGGGCTCTGCCTAATACGAACTGGGATCCTATTCCAAAGCATGGGAAGCCTTTGGGTTATGAATCTATCCCTCCAGCATGTCCTATTCATACTTGTGCCGAGGTTTAAGTCTTTAGCTCTCGTGGTCCTGATGGATTTGGATTTTTTGAGGTGGAGCATGTCCATCAAATCCTGATTGAACATGGCCTTGTACGTCAGGCAGAGATCACCCCTGAGCAGGCGGTATGTCACTAAATAGAGCTGAAGTTTCTTTAGTCTGGCGGAATAAGACATATGTTGGAGACCCTTGATCCTTTTGGTGAGGTACTTCTGTGGTCTCTCCAGCTGTTGCAAGTGCCGGGTGAGGTACATACCAAATGGGGCATTGTACTCAATCATGGGTCTGATGAGGGAGGAATATAAGGGTACAATGACATCCTTGGATCTGGATGTGAATCCCTTCATGATGAGGTGTGCAAGGTAGAATGTTTTTCTAACCACTTTGGCAACATGGGTGTCAAATGAGAGGTCACTGTCTACTTGGGTCCCTAGGTCTCTGATTACTTTTTCCGTACTCAGTGGGTTGCTGTCTATGTGATAATTTGTGGGTACTTTGTTTTTCCAAAGGGATGACTATACATTTTTTGGCATTTAGTTTAAGGCCGTGACTACGGCACCAGTTGTCCGTTTCAGTGAGGCCTTTTTGTAGGATGTGTGTGTCAGCTGGTGTATCAACTATGGCGCCTAGTTTGCAGTCATCTGTGAACTTTGTCAGCCACAGCCCTCACATGTTTGCTTTAACATCTGAGAAATAAATGCCGAACAAGAGGGGTCCCAGAACAGATCCCTGTAGGACACCACTTGTGACTGGCTTTGAGTCTGACATTGCTCCAGCGATTTTAACTTTATGGGTTCTGTCCTTTAGCCAGTTTGCAACCCATCTAGTGACATAGGGGTTTACTTTTAAGCTGTTTAGCTTATCTATGATGCCTGAGTGGGGTATTGTGTCGAAGGTCTTAGCCAAGTCCAGGTATGCTCTATGGACTGCTTTGCCCTCATCAATGGCTCTAGTGACTGTTTTGAAAAAGTCATCTAGGTTTAAAAGGCAGGATCTGCCCTTCACAAAGCCAAACTGGGTGGGGTCAAGTGTCTGTAGGTCCCCTATGTCTCTGTTTATGAGTTCCATAATGATTCTTTCCATAGCTTTGCAGACCAGGCTAGTTAAGCTTATGGGGCGGTAGTTTCCAGGGTCTGTAGAGGCACCCCCCTTGTGGAGTGGGACCACTGTTGCTGTACGCCAGTGTACAGGTACATAACCCGAAGTAAGGCTAAGTTTAAATAGCATTTTTATGTGTGGGTTTAGCTCCTCTTGGAGTTCTAACACGCACCCGGGATACCGTCAGGTCCCATTGATGCTGTGTTTTTGTTTTGTTTAGGGTTCTCACTTGGACATCTGAGATGACAGGAGATTACATTCAGCTGGGATAAGTATTTCTTCTTTGGGGTGAAGGAGGCGAAGTTTGCACTGAACCTGTCAGCCAGAATGTTAGCAATATCTGTGGGTTCAGTGTATTTTTTGTTGTTGTGAACCAACTCAGCATATCTGAGGGTTTCCGCCCAGGTTTCTAACATAGCTGAAGAAGGCTTTGTGGTTATCTTTAGTGTCCTTAGCTATTTTTCTCTCAAAGTTTGCCATGGATGTTTTTATGAGAGAACGTAGTTTTCTGCTAATGTTGATCAGAGACATCTTCCCTTCATGGGATTTCGCTCTGACGTGCAGTAGCTTCCTTCTTTTGTTATACAATTTGTTTATGGCTGAGGTCCACCAGACAGGACGCTTACATTTGGTGGAGAGGGACTTGGATTTGTTTGGGATTGCATGATCCATGCATTCCTGGATATGTCCATAGAAAGCATTTGTGAAGGATTCGGCATTGCGGGATGTGGTATCTACTGGCACAGTGGGCTTAAAGGATACCATCTCCTTCTTAAGAAGAGTGAAGTCTGCTTTTGAGAAGTTTTTCACTGTGGTCTTTTGTGCTGGGGTGGAGGTGGGATATGTATATCCAGGGTGATTAGTTTGTGGTCAGATC